>NW_026896716.1:0-254388 GCF_033153095.1 Gastrolobium bilobum | reverse complement strand
CATCTCTTTACCTGTAATTTTGGCTGTGCTTTTGCAGCCAATGGTTAACCTGGTCTTGTAATATTTTATCCATATCTTCATCATATCCCTTTATCATGTTTGCAGGCATATCTTCTAGTTTCATTTAATTTTTCAGCTCATTTTTATTTGCCTTGTTATATATGTCAATGCATGCTTTGAATCCATCGCCGTCAGGCACCAAATCCCATAAAATATGTATTATCAGAAAATAAATAAATATAGATTAATGTTATTTTCACATAATAGTAAATTAGACCAACTCATAATGCACAATTATTTAATCAAATGAAATACATTCCCGGAAGCGTACATATTTTCAACTTCATAGCGTTATATTCTTGAAAAATGTAACATTACAGTCAAAATAACCATAATTTCATTTTTCACTGCAATTATTTAAATTAATAACAAGGACAACATATGTCTCGTTTGTTGTAACAACATATGCGTCTTCACGTGTACCTTGAGTGCAGATTCTCCTATATAGTGAAATTACAATCTTATGCTTGTGAAAATTATTTGAAATAATGAAAATAAGCCATGGGATGAAGGGTTACATATAAATAACATAACTTCTCAGACCATAGGATAAAGGGTTACACAGAAATCATGTGTAAGATATTTCCCTTTACATGTCTTCATGCATAAGATATTTTCATTTCTTTGTCATCATGCAACAACGAATTATATTCTAAATCCATCATTCAATAATAACTCTCCTTCCTTGGCGTCATGCGTGAGATATTCCCATAAAAATGATACAATACGAAAAATTTACACCATTTTTGTAACAGGCCTTACCATACACAAAGGCGATGAGGGATGTGAAGGGAAATCTTACTTTGTAACGAAAAATTATGATACCAATCAGTTCAAGACACTCCAAAACACATGAAATACATAAAAGTTAGAGGTGCTTACCTTTGAAAAATCTTCCCTTTCAACATACCAAAAATAATAGAATACGTGTCCTCCACGCAATATTCTTTCCTAATAAATGAAAGAGAGCATAGATAAAGTAAATGATAGATATTCTAATATATTAAAATTCTAACTGATCCTCTAACCTACTCACTAACAAAACAAAAAGTGGAGTGCATCTAGACGCACATCTACATTTAATACAATTATTAACAATATATGTTATTCTTTAAAGATATTAAAGTTTTTGAGAAATTACAAATATTAAATACGAAGAAGAAAACTAATTTAAAATATAAAATTATACCTGAACACAACATGTCTCTGTCTCACCAATTGTGTATAAGTCTCCTACTCCACATCCATTTATGTCTCTCCCTTTTTCTCCTACGCGTAGACTCTTTTCTTTAATTATATTTAACAATGTCATTTTTTATTCTTGAAAGTAGGGTTGTCCTTGTTCAGGAACATCTATGCCTCTGCTTAATTAATACTTGTTATTAATACACTTGTTAGAAATAATTTTTATAAAAATATTATAATACTAAATTGTACCTCAATCTAAATTTGTATATCTGACATAGCTTTACTTTTGTTCCAATTCTAACTAACCTAAAATAAAAAAGGAGATCAATTAATAAAAGGTTGGAAGTAATAATACCTCAAGATAAATTTGCATATCTTTACCTGTAATTTTGATTGTGCTTTTGCAGCCAAAGGATAACCTGGTCTTGCAATATTTTGTCCATATCTTCATCATATCGCTTTATCACGTTCGCAGGCATATCTTCTAGTTTGAATTAATTTTTCAGCTCATTTTTATTTGCCTTGTTATTTATGTCAATACATGCTTTGAATACATCGCCGTCAGGCACCAAATCCCATAAAATATGTATTCTCAGAAAATAAATAAATATATATTAATATTATTTTCACATAATAGTAAATTAGACCAACTCATAATGCACAAGTATTTAATCAAATGAAATACATTCCCGGAAGCGTACATATTTTCAACTTCATAGCGTTATATTCCTGAAAAATGTAACATTACAGTCAAAATAACCATAATTTTATTTTTCACTGCAATTATTTAAATTAATAACAAGGACAACATATGCCTCGTTTGTTGTAACAACATATGCGTCTTCACGTGTACCTTGAGTGCAGATTCTCCTATATAGTGAAATTACAATCTTATGCTTGTGAAAATTATTTGAAATAATGAAAATAAGCCATGGGATGAAGGGTTACATATAAATAACATAACTTCTCAGACCATAGGATAAAGGGTTACACAGAAATCATGTGTAAGATATTTCCCTTTACATGTCTTCATGCATATGATATTTCCATTTCTTTGTCATCATGCAACAACGAATTATATTCTAAATCCATCATTCAATAATAACTCTCCTTCCTTGGCGTCATGCGTGAGATATTCCCATAAAAATGATACAATACGAAAAATTTACACCATTTTTGTAACAGGCCTTACCATACACAAAGGCGATGAGGGATGTGAAGGGAAATTTTACTTTGTAACGAAAAATTATGATACCAATCAGTTCAAGACACTCCAAAACACATGAAATACATAAAAGTTAGAGGTGCTTACCTTTGAAAAATCTTCCCTTTCAACATACCAAAAATAATAGAATACGTGTCCTCCACGCAATATTCTTTCCTAATAAATGAAAGAGAGCATAGATAAAGTAAATGATAGATATTCTAATATATTAAAATTCTAACTGATCCTCTAACCTACTCACTAACAAAACAAAAAGTGGAGTGCATCTAGACGCACATCTACATTTAATACAATTATTGACAATATATGTTATTCTTTAAAGATATTAAAGTTTTTGAGAAATTACAAATATTAAATACGAAGAAGAAAACTAATTTAAAATATAAAATTATACCTGAACACAACAGGTCTCTGTCTCACCAATTGTGTATAAGTCTCCTACTCCACATCCATTTATGTCTCTCCCTTTTTCTCCTACGCGTAGACTCTTTTCTTTAATTATATTTAACAATGTCATTTTTTATTCTTGACAGTAGGGTTGTCCTTGTTCAGGAACATCTATGTCTCTGCTTAATTAATACTTGTTATTAATACACTTGTTAGAAATAATTTTTATAAAAATATTATAATACTAAATTGTACCTCAATCTAAATTTGTATATCTGACATAGCTTTACTTTTGTTCCAATTCTAACTAACCTAAAATAAAAAAGGAGATCAATTAATAAAAGGTTGGAAGTAATAATACCTCAAGATAAATTTGCATATCTTTACCTGTAATTTTGATTGTGCTTTTGCAGCCAAAGGATAACCTGGTCTTGCAATATTTTGTCCATATCTTCATCATATCGCTTTATCACGTTCGCAGGCATATCTTCTAGTTTGAATTAATTTTTCAGCTCATTTTTATTTGCCTTGTTATTTATGTCAATACATGCTTTGAATACATCGCCGTCAGGCACCAAATCCCATAAAATATGTATTCTCAGAAAATAAATAAATATATATTAATATTATTTTCACATAATAGTAAATTAGACCAACTCATAATGCACAAGTATTTAATCAAATGAAATACATTCCCGGAAGCGTACATATTTTCAACTTCATAGCGTTATATTCCTGAAAAATGTAACATTACAGTCAAAATAACCATAATTTTATTTTTCACTGCAATTATTTAAATTAATAACAAGGACAACATATGCCTCGTTTGTTGTAACAACATATGCGTCTTCACGTGTACCTTGAGTGCAGATTCTCCTATATAGTGAAATTACAATCTTATGCTTGTGAAAATTATTTGAAATAATGAAAATAAGCCATGGGATGAAGGGTTACATATAAATAACATAACTTCTCAGACCATAGGATAAAGGGTTACACAGAAATCATGTGTAAGATACTTCCCTTTACATGTCTTCATGCATATGATATTTCCATTTCTTTGTCATCATGCAACAACGAATTATATTCTAAATCCATCATTCAATAATAACTCTCCTTCCTTGGCGTCATGCGTGAGATATTCCCATAAAAATGATACAATACGAAAAATTTACACCATTTTTGTAACAGGCCTTACCATACACAAAGGCGATGAGGGATGTGAAGGGAAATTTTACTTTGTAACGAAAAATTATGATACCAATCAGTTCAAGACACTCCAAAACACATGAAATACATAAAAGTTAGAGGTGCTTACCTTTGAAAAATCTTCCCTTTCAACATACCAAAAATAATAGAATACGTGTCCTCCACGCAATATTCTTTCCTAATAAATGAAAGAGAGCATAGATAAAGTAAATGATAGATATTCTAATATATTAAAATTCTAACTGATCCTCTAACCTACTCACTAACAAAACAAAAAGTGGAGTGCATCTAGACGCACATCTACATTTAATACAATTATTGACAATATATGTTATTCCTTAAAGATATTAAAGTTTTTGAGAAATTACAAATATTAAATACGAAGAAGAAAACTAATTTAAAATATAAAATTATACCTAAACACAACATGTCTCTGTCTCACCAATTGTGTAGAAGTCTCCTACTCCACATCCATTTATGTCTCTCCCTTTTTCTCCTACGCGTAGACTCTTTTCTTTAATTATATTTAACAATGTCATTTTTTATTCTTGAAAGTAGGGTTGTCCTTGTTCAGGAACATCTATGTCTCTGCTTAATTAATACTTGTTATTAATACACTTGTTAGAAATAATTTTTATAAAAATATTATAATACTAAATTGTACCTCAATCTAAATTTGTATATATTACATAGCTTTACATTGGTTCCAATTCTAACTAACCTAAAATGAAAAAGGAGATCAATTAATAAAAGGTTGGAAGTAATAATACCTCAAGATAAATTTGCATCTCTTTACCTGTAATTTTGACTGTGCTTTTGCAGCCAATGATTAACCTGGTCTTGTAATATTTTATCCATATCTTCATCATATCCCTTTATCATGTTTGCAGGCATATCTTCTAGTTTCATTTAAATTTTCAGCTCATTTTTATTTGCCTTGTTATATATGTCAATGCATGCTTTGAATCCATCGCCGTCAGGCACCAAATCCCATAAATTATGTATTATCAGAAAATAAATAAATATAGATTAATGTTATTTTCACATAATAGTAAATTAGACCAACTCATAATGCACAATTATTTAATCAAATGAAATACATTCCCGGAAGCGTACATATTTGAAACTTCATAGCGTTATATTCCTGAAAAATGTAACATTACAGTCAAAACAACCATAATTTTATTTTTCACTGCAATTATTTAAATTTATAACAAGGACAACATATGGCTCGTTTGTTGTAACAACATATACGTCTTCACGTGTACCTTGAGTGCAGATTCTCCTATATAGTGAAATTACAATGTTATGCTTGTGAAAATTATTATAAATAATGAAAATAAGCCATGGGATGAAGGGTTACATATAAATAACATAAATTCTCAGACCATAGGATAAAGGGTTACACAGAAATCATGTGTAAGATATTTCCCTTTACATGTCTTCATGCATAAGATATTTCCATTTCTTTGTCATCATGCAACAACGAATTATATTCTAAATCCATCATTCAATAATAACTCTCCTTCCTTGGCGTCATGCGTGAGATATTCCCATAAAAATGATACAAACTGAAAAATTTACACCATTTTTGTAACATGCCTTACCATACACAAAGGCGTTGAGGGATGTGAAGGGAAATCTTACTTTGAAACAAAAAATTATGATACCAATCAGTTCAAGACACTCCAAAACACATGAAATAGATAAAAGTTAGACATGCTTACCTTTGAAAAATCTCCCCTTTCAACATACCAAAAATAATAGAATACGTGTCCTCCACGCAATATTCTTTTCTAATAAATGAAAGAGAGAATAGACAAAGTAAATGATAGATATTCTAATATATTAAATTTCTAATTGATCCTCTAACCTACTCACTAACAAAACAAAAAGTGGAGTGCATCTAGACGCACATCTACATTTAATACAATTATTGACAATATATGTTATTGCTTAAAGATATTAATTTTTTTGAGAAATTACAAATATTAAATACGAAGAAGAAAACTAATGTAAAATATAAAATTATACCTAAACACAAAATGTCTCTGTCTCACCAACTGTGTAGAAGTCTCCTACTACACGTCCATTTATGTCTCTCCCTTTTTCTTCTATGCGTACGCTCTTTTCTTTAGTTATATTTAACAATGTCATTTTTTATTCTTGAAAGGAGGGTTGTCCTTGTTCGAGAGCATCCACGCCACTGCTTATTTAATACTTGTTATTAATACACTTGTTAGAAATAATTTTTATAAAAATATTATAATACTAAATTGTACCTCAATCTAAAATTGTATATCTGACATAGCTTTACTTTTGTTCCAATTCTAACTAACCTAAAATAAAAAAGGAGATCAATTAATAAAAGGTTGGAAGTAATAATACCTCAAGATAAATTTGCATATCTTTACCTGTAATTTTGATTGTGCTTTTGCAGCCAAAGGATAACCTGGTCTTGCAATATTTTGTCCATATCTTCATCATATCGCTTTATCACGTTTGCAGGCATATCTTCTAGTTTGAATTAATTTTTCAGCTCATTTTTATTTGCCTTGTTATTTATGTCAATACATGCTTTGAATACATCGCCGTCAGGCACCAAATCCCATAAAATATGTATTCTCAGAAAATAAATAAATATAGATTAATATTATTTTCACATAATAGTAAATTAGACCAACTCATAATGCATAATTATTTAATCAAATGAAATACATTCCCGGAAGCGTACATATTTGAAACTTCATAGTGTTATATTCCTGAAAAATGTAACATTACAGTCAAAACCATCATAATTTTTTTCACTGGAATTATTTAAATTAATAACAAGGACAAGATATGCCTCGTTTGTTGTAACAACATATGCGTCTTCACGTGTACCTTGAGTTCAGATTCTCCTATATAGTGAAATTACAATCTTATGCTTGTGAAAATTATTAGAAATAACGAAAATAAGCCATGGGATGAAGGGTTACATATAAATAACATAACTTCTCAGACCATAGGATAAAGGGTTACACAGAAATCATGTGTAAGATATTTCCCTTTACATGTCGCCATGCATAAGATATTTCCATTTCTTTGTCATCATGCAACAACGAATTATATTCTAAATCTATCATTCAATAATAACTCTCCTTCCTTGGCGTCATGTGTGAGATATTCCCATAAAAATGATACAATACGAAAAATTTACACCATTTTTGTAATAGGCCTTACCATATGTAACAGCATGTTGTACACCGGTATTGTTAACATTAATTATGATATTAACCGTAGTTACAATCACAGCAGTTCATTTATAAAAATGCGAATAAACTTTTTCCGATTATTACGCGAGCATTTAAAACATAAAGAGGCGAAATCATTAAAAGATGTGACCGTAACCGTAAACTCTTGCGGAAGACTTATTTAAATTATTTTTATAACTCACACTACTTATTATAAGTTACTAAGGAGTTCCCATAAACTCACTTAGCCAATTTCCAAACTTTACGTTTTTACCTATTCGGACATGTTTCACTCTTAATTTTTCTGCGACCACACCGCTCGCAACCAAACCTTCTTCTCGGATTAGATCTTTGTCTTACTTAATTCCCTTTTCAACAAGCTATCATATGCTCAATTCGGAGCTCATTAGCTCCGGTTATCGCCGTTTGAAGTTGGATCAGCAAATAGCCAAACAACCCCAAAAACAGCACCAAACCACTCACCTTACTCGATTTACTGCACTCAATCCATTCAACCATTTGCTCTCAAATTTTTATCCTACAAACTAGACATCTCAAACTTCATTTTGATATATCACACGCTTAATTTGACTGAGAAACGAAGCGGGAATTAATTTCCCAAATCCGGTCCAGAATCTGCCTCAGGTGCAGGGGCACATGAGCAGTCCGTGTTTCTCTATTTTTTTCAGGCCAAAGATCAACCCAGAATTTCCTCAAATTTTGACACAAGGTATAGGACATCTCAACCTTCAAAATGGCATATGGCACGTCCCTATTGGACCTCTATGGAGGGAGATATGCTCTCCCGAAGTTCGCCTAAAATCTGCCAATTCTACAGAAATTTCGCCAGAGTTTCCTTTGTTTTTCCAATAATCCCAAAATTGTAAACGATCATTTAAACCTCAAATGTACCTAATAAACACATGATAATACAGTAATAATCCAATGGGTGGCACACACAAGGACCAACAACGCCTTGGGGCACTTACAACCCAATCCAGTTTATAGTTATTACACAGTTTATACAATAGAGTTCACATTATATTTCTTACTTGTTTCAATCACATAGGTCCCATTCACATGTAGTTTCACAATATAAGCATGTAATCATAACTCTAACATAGGCCTAAAATCCTTCCATCTTGGTACATCATGCCTCTCTACATTTACAACATACACTTAAATATTACAACTTACGACTTTAACTTCAAATTGCCTTTTACAATATTACAACACCAATTACAAATTTAGACATAAATTTAAATGATACAAACTACTAGACCTAGGCATGCCAACATGAACAATATGCCAAATACTGAAAATGTTCCTCTATCACCCTGCGGGCCTCTTGCCCGTTGCTCCAACGCTACAGGTACATCCTGAAATAAATGCCCCGAGACGGGGTGAGATATACGAATATATCTCAGTAACCAAGAGGTTCTGGAGAAAACTCCACCCAATGGTTCACTTCGATGCATATCAATAGAATAAAACAACCACTTTGAAAACGGGATATAGCAAGGGATTTAGAGAAGTGGGGAATATAAAGAAACAAACTACGACGATACGGGATGGTAACCCCAATTCCACGTACGCCCTGGGCATATATAAGCCTATGGGTATCATCCAAGGTGTGTTCACAGAAACCACAACCATGATGCCCAAACCAACCAAAACGCCAAAGACATTCCTGATGTGCTCCTACCCGGATCACACACCATGACACGCAGTCAACTGGAACTCCCTCCTGGAGACCTATCCAGCGGAAGTCCGAAAATGCCCGAAGGCTAATAAAACTGTCTACTGGCCAGAGACTCGGTGCTGCAGTACCCATACCAATAATGCATGCATGCTCATGTGTTCTATACTATTCATACACACTTCCTACCGTTGCCATCAACTGGCAAGGTGGAACAGAAAAGGGGAACAAGCCCCAGTACCAAGAGGTTACCTGAAATATTGTTTCCACAAGTTCCGCAGCAGCTTATCCCTCAACTTGGTACACAGCAGAATGCCTCAATCCACTTGGTCCAAGACCAATGGCAACTCACTGAATCAAGATTCGGGATTCAAGTCAACGTACGGCAACCTATACAATTACGTACATCCATCAGTACGCGTCAAATAGCATCAAAATGCAAAATCACAAAAATCCTCCCCATCCTCCCTTGATGGTTCGGCCAATGAAGTGTAAATTTGAGTTTTATTTTTCTAAATTTCTTTCTCATTTTGTTACGTCTCATTAGGTTGTCAATAGGCCAATTCAAGTGCCGGTTCGTCATTTTCGCGTCGAATTACATCAGAACGCGAAAACCGCAAAATCCCTCCTTCCTCCTTGAAGGTTCGGCCATCTATGTGTTATTTGGGGATTTATTTTTCTAAATTTTCTTTCTCATTTTAGTACCCATCCTTGGGTTGCCATAAGGCCATTTCAAATGTCGTTTCGCCGTTTTACGTCTTTTAAGCATCGTTTCGCTAAATATTTCGCTCTAGGTTCATTTATGCCAACTAAACCACTTACTATTTTTCCATTGATTCTAACACTTGCCAACCACCACACAACCCATCTAGTCATCATATAATCACACAACACATCATTCAAATTATTTTTCAACATCAATTTACTCATTTCTCCTCAAAGGTTCGAATCTTGCCCTATGACATTCCAAGGGATTTCCATTCAATTTTAATCATTTCAACCCTCATACAACCTATTATATCATCATATCATCATGCCACAATTTATCAAACAAGTCTCAACACCAAAATTCACAAGTCCAAAATCATGATCATCAAATTTTTCTAAGTTAAATTCATCAATTTTCACCAATAAATTTCATCGCATTTCTAGCTTTAATACATCATTCTAACACATTATCATCTAATACACATTTTCAAATTGAGCTCTCTAACACAACATATCATCAATCAAAGCTTTAGGTCACAAAATCAATTCATCACAATCAACCGTTTAAAATGCAAGAACACTCACCCAAATGGAAGGTATAAGACTCCTCCTAACTATACTCCACCATTGGAGCACTTGGAAGCTTCAAGAACACAATTTTTCTCCTCAAAACCGCGGCTGTAAATGGCCAAGATCTCCTCACACACACGATTTCAAGGCTCAAGAGTGGTACCAATGTGTTTAGGAGGTGTTTTCCAACAAGTTTCAAGACAAAAATCGTTGGATTTGGTTGAGATTTGAGTGAGTTATGATCCAAAGAAAAATTTGCATAAAGAGGAAGGGGGAAGGGGCTGCTGTCGCGGGGAGGAAGAGAGGGAGGAGAGAGAAAGTGTGAAAAAAGGTGAGTTTGACTCACTTAAGTCACAAGCGGGTCCCACACGCGTTTTAACTTTAATCAATCATCTAATTTCAACCACAAATTCATGACCTACGTATTTTTCTTGTTCATGTCATATTTTTGTTTCCCAAAAATACTGATAAAATTTTCACGCTTATCGGTACAATTATACCGCAGTATTTTTACACCGGAAAATCACTATTCATCAATTTTTCTCAAAATGACTCAATTCCATCAAATTTCATCAAAATCATATTTCCTAACTCAACAAACCATTTATAACTCATATTTGAAACCTAGAGCTCAAAATTCAACTGGCACGTTTTACGGTGCAATCGTAACGCGGTACTTTTACCCGCGAAAACACTATTCACTGATTTTTCTGAAACTTGCCTGTCCACTCAATTTTTCGTTATGAATCCATTTCCAGGGTTATTTTTATCATCGGAGACCTTCTACTCAATTTTTATCTACCTAGGGTTGCGTGTTGGCTAATTACCATTTTGCCCTTTCTTTGTATTTTGGCCTTATACTCAGGATTTTCACTAATCCTTCTCTTTAATTCTCATTTAATATTTTAAATATTATATTTTAGAAATGTGAGGTGTTATACTCACCCCAACTTTTAGAATTTTGTCCGCAAAATTAACTCATACTCATCCGCTAACTCAGGACATAGTCGGAGAATATCATCCTTCCGTTCCCAAGTAGCATCCTCAAGTGTGTATCTTTACCATTTTACTTTTATCATAGATATAGCCTCCTTTTCGTGATACTCATTATCCTTTGATCCTTCATAATTACTCGTCTCTCATGGTTCTGTGACATTTTAATTCACAATACTTTAAACTTTCTCTGGTTTACCGTTTCTCTTTCGCTGATTTGTAGGTAATAATATAACCATATTACGTATTTTTCGGTGTCAATTTACCTCATTCTCATCTCTATCCATCCTTCTGACCCATGGTCGTTCTCAAAAGCACCTAATCGTTTTCATACTAGGCTCTAACCGTTCTCATGCACATTCACTAGTTATTCCTGGAGTATCTCCAACTCACACGTTCTTTAGTACTTAACTCTTTTCGATGTCCTCACTATTTTGACAATACCCCAACAACCATTTCTTTCCATTTCTGTTACTACTCTTATCATTTCGTTGTTTTCTTGGCTTTCGCCCAAGCACATACTTTCTAGTTTCAAAGGCACTTTGTCGTGTCCTACAATTACGACTCACATTAAATTCTATACTCATATACTTTATTTTTCCTTGTCACGTGTCTTCACCTCTTTTTAGGTACTCACAACTATATCTTTCTTTGTGATACGAAACTAGCAATACTCATACTAGTTTATATTTTCGATTAGCCCTATAAGGCCTTTCGACCACAAATACTCATGAAATTTTTCCATCTACAAACTCATATTCATAATTTACACTCATTGTTAAACTCTTTATTAGCTTAACCATCTCAACTTTACCAACTCAACCAGCTCAACTCCATACTTAGACCTCTCACAGTCTAAACACAACACTCATCAATGATTTTCGTATCAAAGGTCTTATGCCTAAGGTTTTCACCAAGTAACCATTTTTACTCATCATTCTGTAACAATATTATAAATTCAACATCATTTTTCATTCATTTATACCCCCACTTCTTCATTATCGACATTTTTATCATGGATGTCCACTTAAATACTATAACTCACAGCTTTACTAACTTCCACCAAATACCTTGGGACGAATCCTTTTTCAACACCCATTTCCCTATTAACTGAGGGACCACTAAAAATGTCATGTCTCTCACATACAAGTCTCATCTTATAGGAATCTTTGAAACTTCATTATCAAGTCACATAGAACTAAATCCATCCTTGCCACCACTTATACAATTCACCATTGGTTGGCATATCAGTCTCTCGAAATATTCAAAGTTACCACCAGCGCTCGACCATATATCATTAGTACCTAACCAAAACAACGTCAGCATTGTGCATTTTCCATACACTTTCCACCATAAGTGGTATATGCGATTATATATAACACTCCTCAATCTACTCCACCCGTAAGTCAGGCTATCAAATTTTAGGTAACCAATTACAATTCCAGTTTCCAACTATATTTACACATTCGTGCTTGATTCCATCACAATTTACCTTTTATAAGGGCTTATAATTCACCGTTTTAACCTGAATTCTTGATCATCACCAGCCTTCTTAGAAGGACACTCACTCCATCTGTCAACACTAAATCACATTATTATCTCTTTTATCATAAGGCGAGGATTCCAACAAACTTACCAACTCCCTTGGAGCCGATATTATTTCATCGAACTTACTTTACGCCCACAATAGTGCTTCACTATCACACTACAAATTTTTTTTTTCCACTATACCTCACCTCTTATATCCAAATTTGACATATTTTGTTCATTTACAAACATCTGACCTCATTTTTGCGTTAATCACATGGAAGAACTCTCTCAATACAGTGGGTAACCACATTCACAGGTTTTAACCGCTCGAGCTCTTGCTGTCCTCAGGGCCCTAGATGTAATGACCCACCGATCAGAGAATCCACCCATATAATCCATGCAGTAATGATAACCTACCACCTGCTGAATGTGTTCTATTAGTATTCCCAACGTTTCTTATTAGTGCATTTATATAAATCAACTCAACTATACTAACAGTTACATCAATGCGGAACACTTCCTCGTCACCCATTACTCATATAAGATAACAATTGTCTCCGGGAACGTAATCCGCACGGAGATAACCATACCCTCCGGGCACATAAGCCACACAGAGATATCCACAACATCATGTCGTACCACATGCACCTAGTGCATAGAGAAATCTATATTCACAATATATCTGTATATCACAACCAACGTGTACCCAGTACACACCAGATCACCCTTGGACCCTGTCCATTTGGTGTCTGTCTCACCTCTGTATATATAACAGCAAAATATCTTTGGTATATTCACATGGGGCTATCCCCATAATCATAGTAGTAGTGGTATACTATACACCTGTGACATATAAGTCAATTCATTTTACTTTCTCATTTCATTCTTCTCACTGATAGTTTACATGTAAGTCACTACTATAATAATTCACATTCTCTTCGTAATTTCGTACACATTTCTTAACTCTCAATAGTTCCTTCTGTCATGTTACTGTTCAAATCCATAGTCCATTATCTCTTCCCAGCTTATTCTTCTCACAGATTGTTTTCTCTTTTACTTTGGCTATTCACTTGGCATAGTTCATAACATAATCTCTATTCCGTGAATCCAGAATTTTCTCAAAATTCTGTACACATCTCACATATACTTCCCATCACACAGGGATCTTCTAAACATATTCGTCCTATCACAGAGGACTAATTTCACCTCAATCCGTGCACTGGAAAATTATATCAATCCTTGCACTAACACTTATACCTCAACTCATTAACTAATCTTATCATTTTTGTTTTGACATTACACATTAGCTCATTTGCTAAACACATAATTCCACACTTTATTGTAACTTAGTTCATACACTAATCACATGATTTCCCATCAGGTTGTACATTAGCTCATTTTCTAATCATACAATCTCTTCAGATACTTCCCATCATCGGGGATTTCATTCGGCCTCATTGTCCTTTTACAAAAATTTAATAATTTACCTCAACACGGATAATTAGGCACTCAGGCCATCACAAGGTGTACATACCTATATATCTATACTGGCACTTAGGCCATCACTGGATTATCATCCGTTTATTCATCAGAATAGGTATGTTGGCATCAGGCCATTAGGTATTATTCACGATGCATTACATCATCCACAAGTAACTAGGCCATTTTAAATTACGATATTCATTCTTTGAGATTTCCAAGGGACCTCCATCATGGATCAATCCTCTTATGCTTCATAACACCTGAATCTCTACATAGTAGCCATTTCCAAGGAGAATTCCACACCTTAACGCACACATATTGTAATCATATTTGTTTCCTTCATGGCATATCGGTCAAGCTAGACCATTATTCCGTTACGGACAATCATACTCTCAATGAACCTTGTTCAATGCCATCCATGGCGATTCTCTCAACTTCTTCCTTATACATATAATACATAATTAATTCATCTCGCCTATGTTTAATCAACACTACCTCCTTATGGATTTAAATCCCATATTTCAATATATCTCAATTTAACAATTGACCAGCATTATAATTTCAAGTGGTCAAATCCCATAGGATTAATCATCAATTATTCTATTTATTCCTCTGCATGAACCATCTCAATTTGTTTAAGTGTACATCATTCATCAGGGACTTATAACTTCTAATCAGACATAGAATACTCCAACTCATACTTAAGCATACCTGTTCACCATTTTCAATAATCCAACAGGTTCTAAATCTCTTACCTTGATGAAGTCTATTCACCAAGTCCACTGTACACACTATACTACACACATACTTGGAAGCTTCACCAATATTGTTTCCATACTATGGACTCATCTCAATTATATATCTTTTTATTCATAGTACTACAAGGTTCACCCATGCAATACCGTACATATCATAGATTTGTTTACAACTTTCACTTACAATCCAGCTTTATAAATTTCATCTACAAGGTCAGACAAAACATTTAAGTCTGTTTCCCTTAAGTCCTATAATATTCATGTTTTACTTACCGCCATCTCTTGTCCATGAAGCAGTCAACACTGCATCCACAACATCAGGCTATGGACTTACATTCGGTGCTCCACGGTTGCCACGCAGGCTTTTTACGATGACTACGCATGTAACACAAAGGAATGGGTTGATCAGACCCACACTAAGGAATCACATATGCAGTAATCGATAAGAATCTACATACAACTATGCAACACACAACATAAATATACATTATCAGAGTTCCCTAACAAAACTGCTCTGATACCATAAAATGTAACAGCCCGTTGTACACCGGTATTGTTAACATTAATTATGATATTAAGCGCAGTTACAATCACAGCAGTTCATTTATAAAAATGCGAATAAACTTTTTCCGATTATTACGCGAGCATTTAAAACATAAAAAGGCGTAATAATTAAAAGCTGTGACCGTAACCGTAAACTCTTGCGGAAGACTTATTTAAACTATTTTTATAACTCACACTACTTATTATAAGTTACTAAGGAGTTCCCATAAACTCACTTAGCCAATTTCCAAACTTTACGTTTTTACCTATTCGGACATGTTTCACTCTTAATTTTTCTGCGACCACACCGCTCGCAACCAAACCTTCTTCTCGGATTAGATCTTTGTCTTACTTAATTCCCTTTTCAACAAGCTATCATATGCTCAATTCGGAGCTCATTAGCTCCGGTTATCGTCGTTTGAAGTTGGATCAGCAAATAGCCAAACAACCCCAAAAACAGCACCAAACCACTCACCTTACTCGATTTACTGCACTCAATCCATTCAACCATTTGCTCTCAAATTTTTATCCTACAAACTAGACATCTCAAAATTCATTTTTATATATCACACGCTTAATTTGACTGAGAAACGAAGCGGGAATTAATTTCCCAAATCCGGTCCAGAATCTGCCTCAGGTGCAGGGGCACATGAGCAGTCCGTGTTTCTCTATTTTTTTCAGGCCGAAGATCAACCCATAATTTCCTCAAATTTTGACACAAGGTATAGGACATCTCAACCTTCAAAATGGCGTATGGCACGTCCCTATTGGACCTCTATGGAGGGAGATATGCTCTCCCGAAGTTCGCCTAAAATCTGCCAATTCTACAGAAATTTCGCCAGAGTTTCCTTTGTTTTTCCAATAATCCCAAAATTGTAAACGATCATTTAAACCTCAAATGTACCTAATAAACACATGATAATACAGTAATAATCCAATGGGTGGCACACACAAGGACCAACAACGCCTTGGGGCACTTACAACCCAATCCAGTTTATAGTTATTACACAGTTTATACAATAGAGTTCACATTATATTTCTTACTTGTTTCAATCACATAGGTCCCATTCACATGTAGTTTCACAATATAAGCATGTAATCATAACTCTAACATAGGCCTAAAATCCTTCCATCTTGGTACATCATGCCTCTCTACATTTACAACATACACTTAAATATTACAACTTACGACTTTAACTTCAAATTGCCTTTTACAATATTACAACACCAATTACAAATTTAGACATAAATTTAAATGATACAAACTACTAGACCTAGGCATGCCAACATGAACAATATGCCAAATACTGAAAATGTTCCTCTATCACCCTGCGGGCCTCTTGCCCGTTGCTCCAACGCTACAGGTACATCCTGAAATAAATGCCCCGAGACGGGGTGAGATATACGAATATATCTCAGTAACCAAGAGGTTCTGGAGAAAACTCCACCCAATGGTTCACTTCGATGCATATCAATAGAATAAAACAACCACTTTGAAAACGGGATATAGCAAGGGATTTAGAGAAGTGG
Source organism: Gastrolobium bilobum (assembly GCF_033153095.1). Taxonomy (NCBI): domain Eukaryota; kingdom Viridiplantae; phylum Streptophyta; class Magnoliopsida; order Fabales; family Fabaceae; genus Gastrolobium; species Gastrolobium bilobum. Next base: position 237,276 of record NW_026896716.1, on the reverse strand, counting down.
GGAATATAAAGAAACAAACTACGACGATACGGGATGGTAACCCCAATTCCACGTACGCCCTGGGCATATATAAGCCTATGGGTATCATCCAAGGTGTGTTCACAGAAACCACAACCATGATGCCCAAACCAACCAAAACGCCAAAGACATTCCTAGTGTGCTCCTACCCGGATCACACACCATGACACGCAGTCAACTGGAACTCCCTCCTGGAGACCTATCCAGCGGAAGTCCGAAAATGCCCGAAGGCTAAAAACTGTCTACTGGCCAGAGACTCGGTACCGCAGTACCCATAGCAATAATGCATGCATGCTCATGTGTTCTATACTATTCATACACACTTCCTACCGTTGCCATCAACTGGCAAGGTGGAACAGAAAAGGGGAACAAGCCCCAGTACCAAGAGGTTACCTGAAATATTGTTTCCACAAGCTCCGCAGCAGCTTATCCCTCAACTTGGTACACAGCAGAATGCCTACACAGAGGACATTCCTAATCACTCACAATTCAAACAATACATGCTACTTTACAATTACACATGCATTGAACCAATTACTTACCTCAATCCACTTGGTCCAAGACCAATGGCAACTCACTGAATCAAGATTCGGGATTCAAGTCAACGTACGACAACCTATACAATTACCTACATCCATCAGTACGCGTCAAATAGCATCAAAATGCAAAATCACAAAAATCCTCCCCATCCTCCCTTGATGGTTCGGCCAATGAAGTGTAAATTTGAGATTTATTTTTCTAAATTTTCTTTCTCATTTTGTTACGTCTCATTAGGTTGTCAATAGCCAATTCAAGTGTCGGTTCGTCATTTTCGCGTCGGATTACATCAGAACGCGAAAATCGCAAAATCCCCCATTTTTCCCTTGGAGGTTCGGCCATATAGGTGTTAATTGGGGATTTATTTTTCTAAATTTTCTTTCTCATTTTATTACACTCCCTTAGGTTGTTTAGAGGCTAGTTCAACCGTCGTTTTTCCGTTTTACGACATTTACGCATCGTTTGCGAAATATTTCACTTTGGGCTCATTTAGGTCTCTAAACACAATTCACTTTTCCCATTGATTCAAACACTTGCCAATCACAACACAACCCATCTAAGCACTATATAACTACACAAATCATCATCCAATTCATTTTTCAACATCAATTCCTCAATTTTTCCTCAAAGGTTCGAATTTTACCCTAAAGCATTCCAAAGGATTTCTTTCCATTTTCAACCATTCCTCAACTCAACCAATCACATCATATCATCATTCTATCATACAACAACTCATTATCAACATCACAACACATTTTTCCAAAATTCCATGTCATGAGCATCAAATTATTCTAAGTTAAAAATCATCACATTTCACCTAAAATTTTCATTGCGTTTCTAGCATTAATACATCATTCTAACACATTATCATCTAATACACATTTTCAAATTGAGCTCTCTAACACAACATATCATCAATCAAGGCTTTAGGTCACAAAATCAATTCATCACAATCAACCGTTTAAAATGCAAGAACACTCACCCATATGGAAGGTATTAGACTCCTCCTAACTATACTCCACCATTGGAGAACTTGGAAGCTTCAAGAACACAATTTTTCTCCTCAAAACCGCGGCTGTAAATGGCCAAGATCTCCTCACACACGCAATTTCAAGGCTCAAGAGTGGTACCAATGTGTTTAGGAAGTGTTTTCCAACAAGTTTCAAGACAAAAATCATTGGATTTGGTTGAGATTTGAGTGAGTTATAATCCAAAGAAAAATTTGCATAAAGAGGAAGGGGGAAGGGGCTGCTGTCGCGGGGAGGAAGAGAGGGAGGAGAGAGAAAGTGTGAAAAAAGGTGAGTTTGACTCACTTAAGTCACAGGCGGGTCCCACACGCGTTTTAACTTTAATCAATCATCTAATTTCAACCACAAATTCATGACCTACGTATTTTTCTTGTTCATGTCATATTTTTGTTTCCCAAAAATACTGATAAAATTTTCACGCTTATCGGTACAATTATACCGCAATATTTTTACACCGGAAAATCACTATTCATCAATTTTTCTCAAAATGACTCAATTCCATCAAATTTCATCAAATCATATTTCCTAACTCAACAAACCATTTATAACTCATATTTGAAACCTAGAGCTCAAAATTCAACTGGCATGTTTTACGGTGCAATCGTAACGCGGTATTTTTACCCGCGAAAAACACTATTCACTGATTTTTCTGAAACTTGCCTGTCCACTCAATTTTTCGTTCTGAATCCATTTCCAGGGTTATTTTTATCATCGGAGACCTTCTACTCAATTTTTATCTACCTAGGGTTGCGTGTTGGCTAATTACCATTTTGCTCTTTCTTTGTATTTTGACCTAATCTTTAGGATTTTCACTAATCCATCACTTGATTGCTCACTTGATATTTTAATTACTTGATTTAAAATTGTGAGGTGTTATAATTTGCATCCATTCTTTGACATAAAACATAAAACAAATCCTAGAATAGGCCTATTTCCCTCTAATCATATAGCATGCGTCAATATTACATCAAGTCTCCATAATACAAATTACATCATCTCCAATGGGCATATTACAATTTATAACTTTAATTACAACACCATAAATCTCAAATGAATATGGTAAATAACAACTAAACTTAGCCAAAAAGTGACATGAACAAAATGGCAATATGAATAGTCCTATCTCAACATAATGCAAAATGGCTCTATGTCCAAGCTCAACCTACGGGCCTCTTGCCCGCCGTTCCAACTCCACTGGCACTACCTGAAATAAAGTCCCCAATGCGGGGTGAGATATACATATATATCTCAGTAATCCAGAAGTTCTAGAGAATACTCCACCCTATGGCTTACTTAGATGCATATCAATAATATAATACAATATTAAAACGGGATAAAGCAAGGGATTTAATGAAGTAGGGAAGTGTAACACCCCGTGTATACCCGGTTTGTTAACATGTCATCTATTAAGCAACGCTTAATTAAATATGCAGAATATCTTTTTTCTTTTCAATTATGACGTCATTAAGCTTAGCCAAGTTGATTACTTAATCATTTTCATAAAAACATCGCCTTTATGTAAATTGCAAAAGACAGCTAACTGAAATACCTCATGATATAAATAGGTGAGTATCTAAGTCACGGATCTACAACACGTAGTCCGGACAATATCCTGATACATTAATACATCCCAAAACTAAATCAGAAAGTCAAGTCAATGTGGCATTGACAATCCTCATGCTCCCCAAATAAACGACATAGCCAACAAAGTCTCAACAATAACATCAAATGAAGCTATAAGCATGATATCAACAGATATAAACCAGCATCAAAGCACAGTCAGCATAAGCAGATAAACATCAATTAACTAAGCTTCGGCCTCTTGCTGCTAGAGGTCTCAACCCCTGGGTTACCTGAATCTGAAATAAGCGCCCCAAACGTGGGGTGAGATCTCTAAATAGAAATCACAATAAGGCAAGGGGTCCTCAAGGATCTTCCAAAATAGTGCAATGCAGCAGATAATCATGTCATGTGTGTTATAACTATTCTATTGATCAGAGAAATGTAAGAATACGTCTATTACCCACATTAGTACACGCCCATGCTGTACCCGCCCACAAGACCACCCCATGGTTTCCTGTCTAGGAAAAACACCACATACATATCATAAGGCAATTGCACTCAACAGCATTTCCATAAAACAGTACATGAAAACAACATCATGCATATAAACCACCCCCCACGAGACATGGTGGAACCAACAATGGCTAAACCGAGGACACGAAAGCTTACTTTTCAAGCTAGCTATCCAAAACAAGAATCCAATCAAGCTCAAAGTCCACACACAGCACAATCACAATCTGTTTGGACCAATAATCACATCAATATTCATACTCAACAAACATATGACATAAAGACAACGCCTTTCCTTTACCTTTCATGTCTTTAGGCTCCTCACAAAGCCATAAGCCCTTAATCACTTCGATTCTGACTTAAGTTAATTAATACAAAAGTCCTCATTGACTAATCATGGGTCCACAAACCCAAAATAAAATTCTGCATGAACAGTGTCGTTACTGTCCTCGAAAACCAAAAATATCCGAATATATTTCGGGGCCAAATCCGGATTTCCATATTCGGATATCTCAAAGCCCATATCCGAATATCAATATCGGATATTTCGCCACAGAACGCAGTTTCTGCATTTCACGAGATATCACTTCCAAGGTTGGGTTTTTAACTCATTACTACGTCCAAGCATGCATTTTTACTCTCTTTTAAGTTCATATACAAGTTGTTTACTTGTTTAACTCATTAACATGACAAGACTCAACCTTTAGACAAGGAAAACTCAAGACCAAGGTAGGTAACATACCCAAAGCCTCAAAACAGAAGCTTGAAGTGCTCTTGGAGCTCTCCCCTCAGCCCCAAAGGTTCTGACTTGCAAGTGTACGAAAATGGCACACCAAGGAAGGTTCTTTCTCTTCAAAGGTCACACCTTGAAGCACAAAATGCCATGACAATGGCTCCCTCAACCCACAAAACAAAGTCAGCTCCAACACTCTTGAAAAACAGAACCCCAAACTCGAAAGAGAGGCCTCTCACTCATTCCCTATAATCCCTCTCACTCACACAAGGTATTTTGGTAAAGAGAATGGAAGAAAGTTGGTTTCTTTGGTGAGAAAAAGAGGAAGGAAGCCTTAGGATAAGTTGAAGAAGAAGGAAGCAGCACACACACTCAACACCCACGTATAGAGGCTGATTATGGCCTAGGGTTGTGTGCAAAATGAGTATATATAGTGTTTTAAGTCTTAAACACACAGTATTAGTACTAATAGCTACAATTAGTATTTTAATCCCAAACTTAGGATTCTGAACCTACTCATTTTTCTAAGATTTGTCATATTTTTATTTTATTTTTCGCAACACCTTTCTGGTACGCGCTTTTCCATAGTCAGTATCAGTTCTGGCACCAGTTCTCATTATTTTAACTAAAAACTCGTTTTACAAGTCTTACATATTATTTTAGGAATATTTCCACACTTATTATAATTTTTCGGGGTACTTCATCGGTACGCATTTATACCGAGTAGCAGAACCGGTATCTGCACTTTTCGTCAGAAAAGCGACTTTCAGCATTATTAATCACTTACCATAATTATTTAAGCCTTATAATAACTATTAGGGTCAATTATGGAATTATTTCCTAATTTCACATAATTAATTAGTTAACTTTCTTAATTAACGGTGCGGGTTCTTACATTCACCCCACCTTTTTAGGATTTTGTCCTCAAAATCAGAAACATACCTGTCTCGGAAGTCGGGATACTGCCGGAGAAGCTCGTACTCTCGCTCCAAAGTACACTCCTCAGGAGTTCTTCCAGTCCATTGCACTTTGACCATCGGAAAGATCTTGCTGCTCAGCTGCTTCTCGCCATGATCGAGAATTTTGAGTGGTCCGTCGGGAGTCTTCAAGTTCTCCCGAACTTCCACATCATCCGGTTGCACCACGTGCGAATGATCTTCTATGTACTTCCGAAGCTGAGAGACGTGAAACACGTCGTGGATGTTGGCCAAGTTCAGAGGCAAGGCAAGCCGGTAGGCAACAGGTCCTACTCTACCAAGGATCTGGTATGGCCCAATGAATCGCGGGCTCAGCTTCCTCACTCCAAGGGCTCGACCAACACCGGTGACAGGTGAAAGTCTCACAAACACGTGTTCACCCTCACTGAACTCCAGTGGACGATGCTTGACATCGTAGTAGCTCTTCTGGCGATTCTGCGCCAGCTTCAGCTTTTCTCTGATCATCTCGATCTGCTGGGTAGTATCTTGGATAAAGTCCTAGCCAAAAAGCTCCTTATCTCCATCCTCAGACCAGCAGGTAGGAGTCCGACACCTCTTACCATACAGTGCCTCGTAGGGTACCAAGCCCAGGCTAGCATGGAAACTGTTGTTGTACGAAAACTCCACCAATGGCAGGTACATATCCCATGCTGAACCCTGCTCCAAAGTGCAAGCCCTCAACATGTTCACCAAGGTCTGGATGGTCCGCTCAGTCTGTTGTGGTACTCAATCTCAACTACGTACCGAAAGCTTCTTGCAGCGCCTCCCAAAACCGAGATGTGAACTTCGGGTCCCTATCACTGATGATACTCTCGGGCACCCTGTGAATCCTCACAATCTCGTGAACATACAGTTTGACCAACTGCTCAGCAAAGAAGCTCACCTTTATTTGAAGAAAATAGGCAGACTTCGTCAGTCTGTCCACAATGACCCGGATAGTGTCGCAACCTGTCTGAGTTTGGTCCTTTTCCATGACTCTAACATCGACTAGACTTACAATTTTACAAATCATTATTTTCAAAATAAATTCATATTCCTTTCACAGTTCTAAATCATAATCATGTTCATTTCACATAGTAACGTACCTTAGTTCACGTACCCTGCAAAATTTTCAATTTCAATAACATAATAAACCAAAAACTTTATGCAACGATATACCTCAATCTCCATGGTATCTGCAAAATCGAGAGTCAATCCAAAGTTAAATAACAGTGATACATTACCACAGTTTATCGTGCTTATTTCATGATTTACACTGTCCATGGTGTTAACATGTAAACTACCTATGAAGCATATCAATAATCAACATAAGAACCTAGAGTCATGGAGACCACTCAACCCACAAACTACTTGTACATGCACTAGACTCGCATATACAAGATCCCGCGTGACCTTGACACAAAGTCCATGTGTTACACACTTAATTTTTCCTTGGAGAGAATTTCCCATTCTCAAACAAAGTACCATCACAATAATGTAATGGCATAAGGAATCTTACCTTACAACAAAAATGACCGGTGCTCCCCATGGAGACATGCTCGGTCGAATGAAGTCTTTCGCCGAAAGATCTTCAATGAGCTTCTTCAGCTCCGCCAACTCAGATGGCGACATCCGATATGGAGCTAATGAAATAAACCCCACACCCGGCAACAAATCGATGGAGAACTCTATCTCCCTCTGTGGCAGAAACTCAGGAATCTCCTCAGTGAACACCTCGAGGAATTCCCCCACCACAGGAATGCCAGTGATATCCTCCTGTGTCCCACTCAACAAACCTCCCAACAAGACATAACCAAAAGTCCCTGCTCACAAGGCTCTCCAAGCCTGCAGCACTGAAACAAAAGGCGAGGAACTGGCTGTGGAATCACACAGAGACACCATCACTCGCTAGGCACAACAGTCAATCATCACACAATCTCTAGGCAACCAATCCATGCCCAGAATGATTTCCAAATTAGCCATCGACAATCCAATCAGATCTACCGAGTAGTCACGGCCATCCCACTGAAACACGACATCTCGATGTACAGTGGTAGAATCACACTTTTCTCCGGTGGCGGTAGTCACCTGCGACGGTGTAGAAAGCAGATACATGGGCAACTCAAGCCCCACAACAATTGGGGTTGTAATTAGGAATGCGTAGCCCTGGAGACAAACAATACATCAACAAAAGATCCACCAATGGAAACAGTACCTCTGACAAGGTTTGGAGTTCGGTCCGACTGCTGCCGATCCAAAGTGTAAACTCGCCCGGTGGCAGGTGGCACAACAGGTGCCGCTGTAGGTGGAAGGGGAACCATCTGCAATGGTACTGCCTGAACTGCTGCAGCTCTCGCCGTCGATGACGGACACTCTCTAGCATAGTGGCCCTTCTTGCCACACTGGAAACAGATAGTCTGGCCGGTAGAACACGGCCCAGATGAACCTTCCCACATCCCGTGCATCTGGAAGTAGGAGGTCTCGCTGCACTCCCCTGAATGGAGGTCCTCTTGAACTGGCTAGGCGCCTGCCTAGCAGCCAACTGCTTTCCCTTTCCCTTACCAGTAAACTTCCTGTCCTTCCAAGAAGTGGGACTCCCAGTTCCTTGGGTCTCAGCAGCCTTAGCCCTCTTGGCCTTGCTCACAATGCAGACATCCTCGATGTCTCGACACTGCTGTACAAGTGTTCCAAAGTCTCTCGATGCAGCACCAGCAATCCTGTCTGCAATCTCTCACTAAGTCCTCTGCGGAACTTAGCAGCCAAAAAGGTCGGAGTAGGCACATCCATCCGAAAGTGAGCGAACTTCATAAGCTCATTAAACTTGGCCAGGTACTCGTCAACAGACATCGAGCCCTGCACCAAACGGTCAAACTCCCCCTGCTTCTTCTCCTGCGCATCATGAGGGAAGTACCGACCCAAAAAACCATCCTCGAAGAATGGCCATGTCATAACATGACCCTGCATCTCAAAAGCGTGAGAGGTGTTCATCCACCACTCATGGGCATCGCCCTCCAGCATATACGTCACAAACATCAGCTTTTGCGGATCTGTACACTGCATAACCCGAAAGATCTTGTCCAGCGCTTGAAGCCATCTCGCAGCAGCAATAGGATCATACGACCCATCAAAGGAAGGTGGCTTATGCTTGCAGAAAGCGTTAAGCCGGCGGTCAATCATATCACGATCCTCAGCAGGCTCCAAGTAGGGTTCCATCACCCTAGAAAGAGGACCAGTGCCCTCAACGTGACTCAGGCTCTCGTCCTGAAGGCTAGGTGGAGGTGGAGGTAGTGGTGGCGGTGGAGGTGGCGGCGGAGGGAACTGACCAACAGCAGGACCAGCCCTCATCTCCTCCAACATGACTTTCATTATAGTCATGTTTGCCAGGCGATTTGCCTCCAATACATCCTCAGTGGCTTTCCTATTCGCCTCTCTGACGGCGTCCAACATTGCCTGGTTTGCCATTTTCCTGGCCTCCTGGTCGGCTAGTCGGGCCGCCTGCATCTCAGCCAGTGCAACCAAGACAGGATCAGGTTGATCCCCGCTAGTGTCTCGGTTCCTCTGAGGTAGTACCATGACTCTGCACAAGTTACACAAGGAATATGTTGATCAGGCCCACACAATGTGGTCACATGTGCATTATCATAGCAAAACCCAATAGAGAGAACACAAAAGACAAGACTCACAACATACATCCTAAGTTATTGCAATACATACGGGCTTTTCCCTAAAAGGTTCTCTGATACCATAAAATGTAACACCCCGTGTATACCCGGTTTGTTAACATGTCATCGTATTAAGCCACGCTTAATTAAATATGCAGAATATCTTTTTTCTTTTCAATTATGAAGTCATTAAGCTTAGCCAAGTTGATTACTTAATCATTTTCATAAAAACATCACATGTATGTAAATTGCAAAAGACAGCTAACTGAAATACCTCATGATATAAATAGGTGAGTATCTAAGTCACGGATCTACAACACGTAGTCCGGACAATATCCTGATACATTGATACATCCCAAAACTAAATCAGAAAGTCAAGTCAATGTGGCATGGACAATCCCCATGCTCACCAAATAAACGACATAGCCAACAGAGTCTCAACAATAACTTCAAATGAAGCTATAAGCATGATATCAACAGATATAAACCAGCATCCAAGCACAGTCAGCATTAGCAGATAAACATCAATCAACTAAGCTCCGGCCTCCTGCCGCTAGAGGTCTCAACCCCTGGGTTACCTGAACCTGAAATAAGCTCCCCAAACGTGGGGTGAGATCTCTAAACAGAAATCACAGTAAGGCAAGGGGTCCTCAAGGATCTTCCGCCCCAAGATCACTTACACGTGCAATATAAGTTCAAAAGCAATTCAACAATATAAGTTCCAAAACAGTGCAATGCAGCAGATAATCAAGTCATGTATGTTATAACTATTCTACTGATCAGAGAAATGCAGGAATACGTCTATTACCCACATCAGTACACGCCCATGCTGTACCCGTCCACAGGACCATGCCATGGCTTCCTGTCTAGGCGAAACACCACATACATATCATAAGGAAATAGCACTTAACAGCTCAACAACATTTCCATAAAACAGTACACGGAAACAACATCATGCATATAAACCATCCCCCCATGGGACATGGTGGAACCATTAATGGCTAAACCGAGGACACGAAAGCTTACCTTTCAAGCTAGCTATCCTAACCAACAATCCAATCAAGCTCGAAGTTCACACACAGCACAATCAAAATCTGTTTGGACCAATAATCACATCAATATTCATACTCAACAAACATATGACATAAAGACAACGCATTTCCTTTACGTTTCATGTCCTTAGGCTCCTCACAAAGCCATAAGCCCTTAATAACTTAGATTCTGACTTAAGATAATTAATACAGAAGTCTTCATGGACTAATCATGGGTCAACAAACCCAAAATAGCATTCTGTATGAACAGTGCCGTTACTGTCCTCGAAAACCCAGAATATCCGGATATATGTCGGGGCCATATCCGGATATCCATATCCATATCCGGATATGCATATCCGGATATCCATATTCGGATATCTCAAAGCCCATATCTGGATATCAATATCCGGATATTTCGCGACAGAATGCAGTTTCTGCATTTCGCGAGATATCACTTCCAAGGTTGGGTTTTTAACCCATTACTACGTCCAAGCATGCACTTTTACTCTCTTTTAAGTTCATATACAGGTTGTTTACTTGTTTGACCCATTAACATGACAAGACTCAACCTTTAGACCATGAAAACTCAAGACCAAGGTAGGGAACATACACAAAGCCTCAAAACAGAACCTTGAAGTGCTCTTGGAGCTCTCCCCTCAGCCCCAAAGGTTCTGGCTTGCAAGTGTACGAAAATGGCACACCAAGGAGGGTTCTTTCTCTTCAAAGGTCACACCTTGAAGCACAAAATGCCATGACAATGGCTCCCTCAACCCACACAACAAAGTCAGCTCCAAGACTCTTGAAAAATAGAACCTCAAACTCAGAAGAGAGGTTTCCCACTCGTTCCATATGATCTCTCTCACTCAAACAAGGTATTTTGGTGAAGAGAATGGAAGAAATGTGGTTTCTTTGGTGAGAAATGGAGGAAGGAAGCCTTAGGACAGGTTGAAGAAGAAGGCAGCAGCACACACACTCAGCACCCACGTCTAGAGGCTGATTATGGCCTAGGGTTATGTGCAAAATGAGTATATATAGTGTTTTAAGTCTTAAACACACAGTATTAGCAATAATAGCTACACTTAGCATTTTAATCCCAAACTCAGGATTCTGAACCTACTCATTTTTCTAAGATTTGTTATATTTTTATTTTATTTTTCGCAGCACTTTTTCGGTACGCGCTTTTCCATAGCCAGTATCAGTTCTGACACCAGTTCTCATTATTTTAACTAGAAACTCGTTTTACAAGTCCTACATATTATTTTAGGAATATTCCCACACTTATTATAATTTTCCGGGGTACTTCATCGGTGCGCATGTATACCGAGTAGCAGAACCGATATATGCACTTTTCGTCAGAAAAGTGACTTTCAGCATTATTAATCACTTACCATAATTATTTAAGCCTTATAATAATTGTTAGAGTCAATTATAGAATTATTTCCTAATTTCACATAATTAATTAGTTAACTTCCTTAATTAACGGTGCGGGTTCTTACAGGAAGCATAGGGAAACAAAATACTACAAAGTTGGAATGGTCAATGCCAAAGCCACGCAACGTCCGGCCTATAGCCTACGGGTTTCAAACCAAGGCGTGTTCCCAGAACATCAAGCAAGGCACCCTCCATCCATATACACCCGAGACTTCCTAGTGTGCTCCTCTACGGATGACACACCACGACCCCAGGTCAATTGGAACTCCCTCATGGAGACCTATCCAGTGGAAGTTCGTAACGCCTGCAGGCAACTGTCTACTGGTCAGAGACTCGATACATCCTATGTACCACTAAACATACACAATGCATGAACATGTTATACTACATTATTCACATACATCTCCAACCACTACCCTCAACGGTATGGTGGAGCACACACGGGGATCAAACCCCAGTACCAAGGGATTATTTGAATAATCTCCTCCGCTTGATAGCTCCCAATCACAGTGTCACCAAGCTCGGTTCACTAGAAATGCATACACACAGGCCATTTCCATCTCAATCTCAACCAACCAATATATATGCAAGTTATCAAGTATACATGCATAGTTTCAAGACCAGTTACAAAAATCCCTTTGGTCCCGGACCATAGGCAACCCACCAAGCTCACGTTTTCGTGTTCAAATTCGAGGGAGGCAACCTACAATGATCACACAAGGATCATCAATACATGGTGCAATCAACCAAGATTACAAAGCACCAAAATTCCCCTCTCCCAATACATAGGTTCAGCCAACATAGGCCTTTATTTACAAAATATTTTTCTTTAACATCCTAAGGCTACCACAACACCATTTTAGGTCCCACATTCCATCCTACACCATAACAACATCATATTTTCAATTATTTACTTCTAGGTCCAATGTACACTCTCACACACTCCAAGTATTTTTCCTTTAATTTTCCATTCAACAACTCATCACACAACACCTCTAAATACCATTTAACAACACCACACATCAATTACATAATTTTTGCATCATCCAACCTCAATTACCCTCTTTAGGCGAATTGTTCATGGCCTCACACAAAGGAATATCCAATCCAATCTAGCAATTCAATACATCATACAATCCTACTATTAACTCATATAGACACTCAACAACTTAATTACACAATCCTACAATACATCAATTTCACAAAGTCATGAAACCATAACAAAAAATTACTAAGTTAAAATCCCAATTTCATCAATAATTTTTATGACATCAATCACTCTAAAACATCATTCTAAGCCACAATTGTCTAATACACAATTTCCATTTGAGGTCTCTAACTACATTAATCATACAATTTAGCTCTAGGTCACAAATCATAAAATTCATGAATCAACCAATGGAAAGTATTAAAACTTACTCAAAAGCTTGGTCTAAAACTCCTCCATAACATACTAAAGCATTGGAGGATCAAACCACTCCAAGAACACAAATCTCCACACCTTGGCCGCAAGTTTGTGGGGATTTTCTCAAAATTTTAGGGAGTTTCAAGGCTCAAGGCTACCATGGTTGTGTTTGGATGATGATTTCCAACAACTTTGGTGACAAACTTTACTTGATTTGAGGTTGTATGGAGGGAGTTATGGGAGGAAGAAAGCTTGAAGGGTTTTGCTCTCCATTTCCATGGAGGTCGCGGGTCCAAGGGTGGGAAGGAGAGAGAAGATTCAGTTTTTTGGTGTGTTGTCCAAGTGGCAAGGTCCACTTAAGTGAGGTGGGCCCTATCGCCACCTCACGCGATTTCAAACTAATTCGAATTTCTCCCGCCTATTCCACTAAACGTCCATAATTTCATATCCTATTTAGAAACTCTAATTTTCAACATTAACCATTGTCCTTTAATTGCCCTTGATCAGATGAATCCAGAGTTTTCTGGTCGTTCAAAGAAATCGCAGTTTTAAGCTATTATGCGCGTCGTGGGCACGCTTCCCCAAACTCACTAATTTATATCAATTTTCATCAGAAATCATATTTCCTAATCCAATGTACCATTTATAACTTATATCCAAACCTAGAGCTCAAAATTCAATCGACACGCTTTACGGTGTAACTGTACCGCGATATTTTTACCCGATAAAAACACTATTCACCGAATTTTCCAAAACTTGCCTAACCACTCAATTTTTTGTTCTGAATCCATTTCCAAGGTTATTTTTATCATTTGAGACCTCCTACTCAATTTTACTTTCCTAGAATTACGTGTTTGGCTAATTACCGTTTTACCTTTCCTTTGTATTTTGACCTTAATTTCAGGATTTTGACTAATCCTACCCTTTAATTCATATTTAATATATTAATAAATGTTTTAGAAATGCGAGGTGTTATAGTATGCATCCTACTGGCCAGAGAATCAAAGGTAGGGATTACGTATGTGTATAACCTACAGTACACGGAGTCCACCATGTACTTCAAACACGGGTTTACCATCTTGCATGTGGCCTGACATGCTCAGGGTTATTGTCTCCTGTGAATACCCCACATAGATATACATATGGCAAATGCACTAAAACATAATCCAGCTCAACAGCATATCCAATAATCATCATATAAACATATATATTTTTCAGAAAATAACACATCATGCATATCAACCATCCCTTCATGAGGTATGGTGGAACCAATAATTGGTAAAATCGAGGACATGAAAGCTTACATGTAGTGCCAAGATCCCTATCCAATGGCTCGGAATACACAGACACCCCAACAATCACAAAATCCGACACTTGAAATCTGTAACACCCCGTATATATCCGGTAATGTTATCATATCATCGTATTAAACTGCGCTTAATTAAAAATGCGGAATATCTTTTTCTTTTCAATTATGACATCATTATCATTACCAACTTGCTTAATTAATCACTTAAAAAAAATCATGCCTGTATGTAAATTGCAAAAGACAGCTAACTGGAATACCTCATTAACTAAAATAACATATATAAGTCTCTAGTCACGGAACTGCAATACGTAGACCGGACAACCTACTAAGTTATACAACTCAACTCAAGGTACTAACATAAAGTGGCATGGACAAACCCCATGCTCACCCAAATAAGGCACAAGCCTAACAGAAGTCTCAACATCAACAGCATAATAAAAGCAACTAAAAACATAACATCAGCAGAATATCCAGCAGCCAACATGTCAACATAATAAACAGCAATATCATCAACTAAGCTCTGGCCTCCTGCCGCCAGAGGCATCATCCCTCATACTACCTGAACCTGAAATAAGCGCCCCAAACGTGAGGTGAGATCTCTAACAAGAAATCTCAGTAAGACGGGGGGTCCTCAAGGATCTTCCATCCCAAGCTCACTTACATGTGCAATATAAGTTCCAAAACAGTTTAACAATATCATTTCCAAAATAGTGAAATGCAGCAGATAATCATGTCATGTGTGTCAATGCAATAATCTACTGGCCAGAGAAATGTAGGAATACGTCTATTACCCACACAGTACGCGCCCTGTCGTACCTACCCTTAGGATACCATCCCATCGGGTGAACACCACATACATATCATAAGCCATTGCACATATCAGCTCAAAAGCATTTCAAATATATCAAAGCATGTAACACAACATGCATATAAACCATTCCCCCATGGGGTATGGTGGAACCACAACATGACTAAACCGAGGACACGAAAGCTTACCTTGCAAGCTAACAATCCAAGCCAAGAGTCCACAGCTCAAAGTCCAAACACAGCAGAATCACAATCTGTTATGGACCAATAATATATCAACAATCATACTCTACAAGCATACAACATAAAGACAATGTCTTTCCTTACGTTTTACGTCTTAAGGTTTCACACAAGCCACAAGCCCTTAATCACTTAATTCTGACTTAGTTCAATTATTACAGAAGTTCAACTTCCTCAAACTAGGTCCCCAAACCCCCAATAGCCTACTGTACTGTTCTTCGAAATCCCAGAATATCCGGATATTTGTCGGGGGCATATCCGGATATCACAGAACCCCATATCTGGATATCAATATCCGGATATCACTGAACTACATATCCGGATATCACAGAACAAATATCCGGATATCAATATCCGGATATTCATATCCAGATATTTCGCGACAGAATGCATTTTCTGTATTTCGCGAAGATATTTATCAAAGGTTCCATTTTTAACACTTTAAAACGTCAAAGCATGCATTTTTACTCTGTTTTAAGTTCACATACCAGTTGGTTACTTGTTTAACTCATTAAACATGCCAAGACATCAACCTTAACCTATTAAACTCATGATCAAAGGGTGGTAACACTTACCAAGCTTCAAACTCTGAAAAGAAGGCTCTTGGAGCTCGCCAAGCAGCTCCAAATACTCAGGCCAAGATGGTGCACGAAAATGGCACACAAGATGAGTTCTTTCTTCACAAAGGTGACACTTTGAAGTTCAAAATGCCATCACCAAGGTTCCCACAACCCAATTTCCAAACTTAGCCCTCAAAACTGACTCACACAGTGGCAAGGACTCATAATATGCACCCTCACCCCCTCACAATGACTGCTCTCAAGTGTAAACAAGCTCAAAGGTGAAGAACTGAAGCAAAGGTGACAACTTGACCAAAAAAATGGTGAAGGGAGACAATAGAACCAAGCACCAGCTGACCAGCCCCTCAAGAGTCACGTAGGATAGTGTATGGCCTAGGGTTTAGTGCCAAACTAATGTATATATAGCCACTTAACAATTAAACACACAGTATTAACTTTAATTGCTACACTTAGCATTTTAATCCCAAACTCAGGATTCTGAACCTACTCAATTTTACAAGAATTATCATATTTTTCTTATATTTTTCGCAGCACCTTTCCGTTACGCGCTTTTCCCATAGCCAGTATTAGTTCTGGCACCAGTTCTCATTATTTTAACTTGAAACTCATTTTACAAGTCCTATATATTATTCTAGTAATATTCATGCACTTATTATAATTTTCTGGGATACTTTCTCGATACACATTTATACCGACTAGCAGAACCGGTATCTGCATTTTTCGTCAGAAAAGCGACTTTCAACATTACAACCACTTTCTATATTTATTTAAGCCTCATAATAATTATTAGGGTCAATTATGGAATTATTTCCTAATTTCACATAATTAATTAATTAACTTCCTTAGTTAACGGTGCGGGTTCTTACAAAATCTGTTTTGTATGAACACACAATTTAATAATTAGAAAACCCAAATTTCATATCCATTATTATTGGTATTAATCTTTCCCAACAGTAATTTTGACTTCCTGGGGTACCATGCCCAAATGTGAATTTTCCCACGCATTAAAACTGGTTTTTGGTCGTTCTGACAGGGGGTAATCGATTACCATACAGTGGGTAATCAATTACTCCACATGGTAACCGATTACCAAAAACAGGGTAACCAATTACTCAACATGGTAACCGATTACCAAAGACAGGGTAATCAATTACTGCACATGATAACCGATTACCATACGAAAGGTAATCGATTACCACGCGGACAGAACACGAAATCTGCATAATTTTTTGCATAATCCGCGACTCCAATGGTTCCCAGTGGTGTAAGGTCCAATTTTTATCAAAACAGAAGTTCATTATCACTTATCATGCATAGGTTAACAACCCTTAACTTGAATAATAAAAGTTCCATTTTTTAATGACTCAAAGAAGTATAATCGTGAAATTTCAAGGGAAATGGTCAAAGGTAACCTTAAGGCTTGTGAAAATAAAAAAAGGAGATGGCTTGGTGATTTCTATACCACTTTACTGTGGTGCAAGTGTGAGGCCACGAAAATGATCCACAAGCTTGGTTCTTTACACCAAAAGATAGCTTCTTGAAGCCACAAGTGCCAAGAAAATGGCTCCCTCAACACAAACCAAAGTAGTCAGCCCTTAACTCACTCTACTCAGTGGCTACAACTCAGAAATGGATTGGCTTTCAACCTCCCTATGCTTATGCACACTCAACAATGGAGTTTTTGTGAAGAAATCAAGAGGAAATATGGTCTCTTGAAGGTTTGTTTGGAGAAGAAGGTGGTGGCAAGGTGGGGAGCAAGGTGCAACTTTTGAGTGTCACGTAGGAATATGTTGAATCAGCCTAGGGTTTAGTGCACACTTATTATTTATAGGCGCATTATCTTAATCCATCGGTATTAGTTCTAATAGCTTCACTAATTGATAAACCCTTGGTTTATAATGTTTTAAAGCATGAATTAGCTTAATTTATGTGATTACATGGATGGAAAAGAGGGTTAATGTCCTAGAAAGTCCTGAATACAAGTTCTGAAAGTTTTATTGAAAATTTACATTGTTCTTGTTGGGAAATGAAGCTCAAAAAGCAAAAGAGAGAAAGGAAGAAGATTCTGAAGAACGGGAGAATTATAAGTGTTGGGCGCTAAAATGTCCAAAGTCAAGCGTTTTAGCGCCCTGCTGCAAAATGAAGCCAAGAATTGCTGGTGTCGAGCGCTAAAACGTCCAATGCAAAGGTTTTAGCGCTCTGATGTGCAAAAAGGTTCTGGTCTTGAACGCTAAAATGTCCATGTCAAGAGTTTTAGCGCCCAAGACAGTTGATAGCAGTTGGGCATCCGTTAAAGTTGAGCGCTAAAACGTCCAACAATGAGCGTTTTAGCGCCCAAGTCAGTTTTTAGTTGCATTTTGTAACTCTATAAAAGGCAAGGGCCTTCACATTCTGAAAGATCTCAGACACATATCCTATCATATTATTCATTTTCTGACACTAGGAGAGGGGAGATCAGATCAGATCTTTCATAGATATGATCTGACGCCTCATTCTCTATGAATTTCCAAATTCCTTAGGATTAGTTTATGTAATAGTTAGTACTTTCCTATGTAATTGCACTTTAAGATTGAAGACTCAACTATCATGACAATGGAGTTTGATCTTTCTTTTTCTCTTGTTTGTATTTCAATTATGTCTGAGTAGAGTCCCTTGTAGTCTGATTCAATGGAACTCAAGTGTGAATTTATGAATGGTTAATTAGATATTTATTTATCTCTTATGTGATTGTATGAAGTTATCTTGATTAATTCTTCATGTTAAAGGAATAGTGTAGAACAAACATGTTTACATTGTTTCTATTTTTGACAACTTCATCATCAATGTTCTAGTAGTCAAGACATTGATGCTAGGATTCTGATATGATATTAAGACCTTAGTAATTAATGCATGTATTAAGAAGGGAATCACCAAGACATTGGGGTTTCTTATTAATGTATCAATCACGGTAGTAAGACATTACATATTGATGATAAGAAAAAGGTTGATCAACATCACATAGTAGGTAATTCATTATGGAAATTGGTTCATCCATAAATTCATGCTTGAGGGAAATTGACATCTGACTACTTGTTTAAATTATAATCATATTCTATTTGTTTATCTAGTTTTTGTGCAATTCAAATTAAATTTTTGGTGACAAGAAATCAATGCAATTAATGAACTTTTGGTTGATTCAACTTAAGTACATATGGTTAGTCAGTGCTTGAACACAAAACCTTGTGGGAACGATCTTTACTCATCATTTTATTACTTGTGTGACTAGTACACTTGCTAAATCCACAACAAGTTTTTGGCGCCGTTGCCGGGGATTTGTTCTTCAACATTGACAGACACCATTAATATTTGAGATTCAATCTTTTATTTTCAGCAATTTATATTTATGTGTGAAGTTTGTTTTTTCTGGTCCAGAGCGCTAAAACGTTCAAACGTGACCGTTTTAGCGTGATGCGACGCACATCAATGTGCATATGTCTCTGGAGACCAGTGCTAAAACACTTGATTTCAACATTTTAGCGCTGGTCCACTTATATGATTTTCGGTTATCTCATATGTTTCACACACTCTCACATGTCTCTGCATTAGTTTCTGCTATTTTCATTTTTTTAGTTTCTTTTAGTTTTATTTTGCTATTAGTTTACTTTTGTAATTCAGTTTAGCACATTGGGATATTCACTATTTTTGCATGATGCACATTGCGATAATATTGATGCTATTGGTTTACATCTGAATGTGTTTCAGTGATCAATTACTGTTTTAGGTTTAAATTAGTTGTTGGGGATAACAACGTTTAAATCCGGGAATTGGGTGTGATTGAATGGCATGCAAACTTCATGGAGATGTCACACAAATTGATGAGCCAAAATAGGGAAATATCTCAATCTTTTTCTTTTCTAAGTTTTCTTGTGTGATTTGGATTTTAGTTTTGATACAGAATTTGGATTTCAGTTGTGTTATGGAATTCCATGAGGATTAGACTGATCAAAGTTTTATATGATTGATCAAATTAAGGATACAATCTTATACCTTGCATCTTGAGCTTAAATGAAATGATTGCATGACTCATTCAATGTGTAAGAGTAGATAGATTAGTTTTGATGCATATAGAGAAAGTCAAGCATGTACTCTGAACTGTGAGAATTTGAGCCTATACAGAAAATTTTGTTCATTGAGCACTTCATTGCATGAATAACTCTAGAACTTGCCCTGTTTCTTGCTTGAAATGGTTTATGATGTGTAGGGTAGAAATGATTGAGGCACTTCCTTCTTGAACCAGAAAGTTTAAATGGCCAACCCTAATGTTTCCATTGCATGAAACCCTTGAGCTTAAGCCTGTTTGTCTATCAAAAAAAGAACCTACATTCATTCCAATCCTTCAGATTAAAAGGTTCAGATAAGTGATAATGGATGAAAAGTTCTGCTGGGAGAAAAGTATTTCCTGTAATGAATGAATGCACAAAGTGTTACGCGTGTTGGAGATATAGAAAATAATGAAGAAAAAGAAAGGGGATTAAAGACACAAAGTGTCTGAAAGAAAAAGAAGGGAGAAAAAGAAAAAAATATTAAAGACACAAAGTGTCTGGAAGAAAAAAGAGGAAGAAAGGTTCAAAGAAGGTACAAGAAATGAAAAGGAAGAAAGTTGAGAGAATTATGAAGAATATGGATAAATACAATTGTGATCCTCCTCTTAGCTGAATCTGATTCATTTAATCTGAACCCTTCCTTTAACATAACTTCTACCCCTAGTCAAGCCACATACCAAGCCATATTGCCAATTATTCAACGACCTTTTTAATCTGCTCTATGGATCATTGTAACTGTAGAAAGTGAGAAGATGGGCAAGCTTATGGTAATTTGAGTACAGTGAAGACTGAGTGATAAGTGCACCCTTAAACACTAGAGTGCAAGAGAGTCAAATTCTCATAATTTTTTAGAAGTTCCTAGTGAGGGGGGTGTTTTGTTTGGAAGTCTCTGTATATCATCTCTACTGATCTGTTGAAAAGTCATAAATGGTGTTGGGAAAATCATAAGAAATAAGAGATTGCATGGTTATAAGCTTGTATCATGAAATGTTGATCTTTTGTCAATTGAAGTTTATCCTCATGAATTTCATTTGTAAAGAATCTCAATTTCTTCTCTATTTTTAATTCATTACTGAGGACATCAATGTTCAAATCTGGGAATTGTGATAAACCCTTGGTTTATAATGTTTTAAAGCATGAATTAGCTTAATTTATGTGATTAAATGGATGGAAAAGAGGGTTAATGTCCTAGAAAGTCCTGAATACAAGTTCTTAAAGTTTTATTGAAAATTTACATTGTTCTTGTAGGGAAATGAACCTCAAGAAGCAAAAGAGAGAAGGACGAAGATTCTGAAGAATGGGAGAATTCTAAGTGTTGGGCGCTCAAACGTCCAAAGTCAAGTGTTTTAGCGCCCTGCTGCAAAATGAAGCCAAGAATTGCTGGTGTCGAGCGCTAAAACGTCCAATGCAAAGGTTTTAGCGCTCTGATGTGCAAAAAGGTTCTGGTCTTGAACGCTAAAACGTCCATGTCAAGAGATTTAGCGCCCAAGACAGTTGAAAGCAGTTGGGCATCCGTCAAAGTTGAGCGCTAAAACGTCCAACAATGAGCGTTTTAGCGCCCAAGTCAGTTTTTAGTTGCATTTTGTAACTCTATAAAAGGCAAGGGCCTTCACATTCTGAAAGATCTCAGACACATATCCTATCATATTATTCATTTTCTGACACTAGGAGAGGGGAGATCAGATCAGATCTTTCATAGATTTGATCTGACTCCTCATTCTCTCTGAATTTCCAAATTCCTTAGGATTAGTTTATGTAATAGTTAGTACTTCTTTATGTAATTGTACTTGAAGATTGAAGACTCAACTATCATGACAATGAAGTTTGATCTTTCTTCTTCCTTTGTTTATATTTCAATTATGTCTGAGCAGAGTTCTTTGTAGTCTGATTCAATGGAACTCAAGTTTGAATTTATGAATGGTTAATTAGATGTCTTGTTTATTTATTACGTGATTTGTATGAAGTTGTCTTGATTAATTCTTCATGTTAAGGAGTAGTGTAGAACAGACATGTTTACATTATTTCTATATTTGACAACTTCATCATCAGTGTTCTAGTAGTCAAGACATTGATGCTAGGATTTCTGATGTGATCTTAAGACCTTAGTAATTAATGCATGTATTAAGAAAGGAATCACCAAGACATTAGGGTCTCTAATTAATGTGTCTATCAAGGTAGTAAGACATTACATCTTGATGATAAGAAAAAGGTTGATCAACATCACATAGTAGATAATTCATTATGGAAATTGGTTCATCCATAAATTCATGCTTGAGGGAAATTGACATCTGACTACTTGTTTAAATTATAATCATATTCTATTTGTTTATCTAGTTTTTATGGAATTCAAATTAAATTTCTGGTGACAAAAAATCAATGCAATTAATAATCTTTTGGTTGATTCAACTTAAGTATATATGGTTAGTCAGTGCTTGAACACAAATTCTCGTGGAAACGATCTTTACTCATCATTTTATTACTTTTTTGACTAGTACACTTGCTAAATCAACAACACTAATCATTTAAATCTCAAACTTCATATTCTGAACCTAGCCATTTTTTAGGAATTATCATATTTTTATTATAATTTTCGCAGCACTTTGCCGGTACGCATTTTATACGTAGCCGGTATTAGTTCGGACATCACCGCTCATTATTATTACTCCAAACTTGATATATTAAACCTAGATATTTTCTAGGAATATTTAGTTTTTATTATAATTTTTCGGGATACTTTGACGGTACACATTTTACCGTGAAGCGGAACTGGTATCTGTACTTTTCATTGGAACAACGATTTAAGCGTTATTTGTCCTTCTCAATAATTATTCTAACCTTTGTATATTTATCCAAGGTCAATTATGAAATTATTTCTTAGATTCATAATTAAATTATTTGAAATTCTAATTTATCGGTACGAGTTATTATATCTCACTTTAAGGAGCCAAGGAAATAACTGATTAAATGAGCCTTTAAAGGCTTGAACCAGAACTGTGGGGGCCGATCTACAACGCATATTCTTCATGAAGTTACTTATTTTAAGATTTTAAAGACTATTTCACCCGGGATTTTAATGATATGTATGGTCTAAGTCATGAATTTGTCAAATTATTGGTTCACACCTAAAGTGATTCCAAATTTAACTATATTCCTACAAAAATAAGAGTCGGTTTTGATTACTTTTTATCATCTTTCGTTAATTAATTATGAAAAATAATCTACTTTTCTTGTATCAATAAATTTACACTGCCATGTGTATGAAATGATAAACACTTGAAAAATAAAATAAAATAAAAAGTTGAACAGGGATAAGATTGTTAGCAACAAATTGAACAGGGAAAGATATTGTAACAACTAATTAATGTTATTGTTAATATTATTATCAATCATTTTTATCGTTTGATCGATTATGTGGATCCAACCGATATATTTATTTTCATCTTTGTATGGTTATAATTCTCCATATTTAATACTTTGTATTTATTTCTACTTTTGTAAGGTTATGATTTTTCATATTTAATGCTTTCACAATGAGAAATCATAACCATACAAGATGGAAATAAATATAATCGTTGGATCCACATAATCGATCTAATGGTGAAATTGATTGATAGTAACATTAATTAATGGGATCTATTAATCTCATGTTACATGAGATAAGAAAAGATAGTGAGGTCCACCATTTGTAAAAAAAAAAAAACAAAAAAAAAACAATGTGGACCCCACTACTTTGTCTATGTTGTATGAGATAATGATAGAGGATTGAACCCTAAATCAGAGAGAAAAGTAACGAAAAAGGAATGAGAACAATTCTCTTTTATTTTCTGAATGAATCATCTAATTACAACAGCTATCCCTTTATTCTCATGACAGCAAGCTAAATGTGTAACAACCAGTGCCACGTCACCATTTACAATTACAAAGACTAACTCATTAAAATGTATAACTGACCCTAACATTCTGTTACATTTCTAATAACAACACAGTAACTATTTTATACAATGTATTGTAACTACCCATTATGTTCCTAATGAATATTAACAACAAAGTCTTTTACCCAACTAGGGGCTCCATTCCTCCTCTTCGTATCATTACCCCCATCTTGCAAAGCAACCTTGTCCTCAAGGTTCAAATGAGGGTAGTACTGTTTAAGGTCATGCTCATTCTCCCAGGTGGCATCCTCTGGTAAGGCATGATACCACTGGATCAAGTATTGAGTGCCAGAAATTTTTTTGCCTAAACCCGTGCGAGACATGGTAACAGCAGCAGGCTCTTGAACAGGGCAATTTCCATAATTGAGAATCGGTAAAGTTGGAACCAAATTAGGGTGATCACCCTTTAAAGGTTTCAAGACCGAAACATGAAAATATGAGTGTATTTTGCTTCCATGTGGCAGCTGCAATTGGTAAGCTACTGGACTCAAAACGCGGACAACAGGAAATGACCAAAATACCTCTTCGACAATTTCTGATTGTGTCCTTTTGCAACCGTGAGCTGCTTGTAAGGCTGTAGCTTCACAAGGACCAGATCCCCTACAGCAAAAAAGATGTCCTTCCTATGCTTATCTGCTTGCACCTTCATCCTATTTTGAGCTCCTTGCAAATGATTCTTAAGTTGAGCTAGCAACTCATTGCGATGAGTTAAAGTGGAGTCTACAGCTTCCACCCTCACCAAGCCTTGATGATAATAAGGAATCAGTGTTAGTAACCTCCCATATAATGCTTGGAAGGGACTCATGCCAATTGAAGAATGATGGGTTGTATTATAATGCAACTCAGCCCATCCCAAATAGAAGGACCATCTATGATTTTCATCAGAATAGATAGCTCAAAGATATTGTTCTAAATACCTGTTTGTAACTTCCGATTGTCAATCGGATTGAGGATGATATGCGGTGCTTGTGTTCAGCTTGGTTCCACTAAATCTAAACAACAAGGTCCAAAACTGACTCAAGAACACACTGTCTCTATCAGAAACTATAGTTTGTAGGTACCCATGGAGCTTCACTACCATATCACAAAATAGTGCTGCCACTCTTGCTGCTGTATATGGATGAGATAATGCACCAAAATGTGCATATTTTGTGAGACGGTCTACCACTGCAAGGATCACAGAAAAACCACGGGAAGGTGGAAGTCCCGTTATAAAATCCATGCTAAGATCTTCAAAAACTCAATTAGGGATTGGTAAAGGCTGCAGCAATCCAAATGGCAGAGTGGTGGCTGTTTTAACAAATTGACAAGTAGCACATTCCTTGATGAACCGAGTAACATCCTTCCTCATATTTGGCTAATAAAAGGAAGCCGATAAACGAAGAAGAGTGCGTGTTACCCCAGCATGGCCACCCAATAAGGTAGCATGAGCTTCAGGCAATAGCTCTTGCTTCAATTGAGAATTTGAATGAGTAAGTAGCAATTTAGGAAACAGTGTTTATGGAATAAAATCCCATTCCTCTCAGACACACAGGGATCAGAACACTCACCTTTCTTCAATTTTGAATGAGTAAGTAGCAATTCAGGGTCTGTGTTGTTCACTTGCTTAACCTGATCAACAATTTTGAAGGAAATTTCTGAAACAAGTGCTAAGCAGGTACCAGTATCCTTTGCTTCATCTCTTCGGGACAGGGAATCAACAACAATATTAGTGATACAAGGTTTGTATTTGTTAGTATATGGGTGTCCTAGAGACAATCTTTTGATTAAATAAGGACATTAAATGTAGACCTTTTTTGTCGCAAATAAATAATAACCACTTTTTATCCTATTTTATATTATGTCTCGATATTATTGTTAATATATATTATGAATAAACTGGATAAACCCCTTGGAATAGAACAAGTATCTCTTGGGTATTTGTGATGAGATCACAATCATGAGGATTCAAGGATACCGCACGTTTATTCCTAATTTTATGTTCCTAGTCTAGAGACACTGAGAATGGGGATCAGTGATCTTGGATAAGACTAGCACGACTTATCTACTTGTATACGGATACAAGGTAAAGACCTCATGTGCTACAGATATGGAGATGTCTTAGCTAAAGTCGTGGGTGGACCTATAAGGGTATAGCTCGCACTGAACAGACCCACAAAGAGACTCTATGAGGAAATCTCACAGAGAGTATCATTAGAGTAGTCTCTTTATATTTGGGTATGTCTTTCGATAGACCAGAAGTTATTACCTAGACTGTGTTCTAGAAAGCATGCTTTGACTGTATACCTCGTATGCCTGAAACATGGAGACTCATAGGTATACTGTTGGGCTTGTCCTGAAAGAGCACAGGGCTAGGGTGATAAGCTGAAGGAATTCGTCAAATCTCTGTGAGAGGTTAGCTTATCTGTAAACCGGAGAAATCGGGATGACATTTACAGGGACTCAGGAATCTATGCATAGTAAAAGAGATCATGAGATGATCTGCCTTTAGAGTTAGTAAATTGTAGATTCCCTATTTCGAATAAAGCTTACCCTAAACCGCAAGGGTTGATACGTTTCCTTACCCTAGGTTTTATAGGAAGGTAACCGAGACGAAGGGAAATACATACGGCAACCAAATATGTGTAATAAGATGATTATGTCGTTAACCTAACTAGCTCTGGGGCAACAAAGCATTGCTAGTGCTCTGTGTTGTCATTAGATGGGTTGTGGGCTTATTGGGCCCAAACCCATTTATGTCAGTGGCTATGTTAGGCCTAATGGGTCACACACTAACACCTTATTGTCATGACAATATAGCATTAAGGGTATTGGGCCTAATAATGGTTATTAGCCCAAGAAGAAGTTTGGAAGCCCACCAAAAGGGGAAAATGGGGCATGGTTAGTTAATGGGCTTGGATGGTCCAAGACATTACTAATTAATTTAATTAATTTAATTAATTATCAAATGTTTAAATTTTGAATTTTGAATTTGAATTTTGAAATTTGAATTTTGAATTGGAATTTTGAAATTCGAATTTTGAATTTTGAATTTGAAATTTGAAATTTTGAATTTTGAATTTTGAGTTTGAAATTTGAATTTGAATTTGGAATTTGAATTTGGAATTTGAATTTGAATTTAAAATTTAAATATTTGAACGTTTGAATTCAAATGTTTGAATTGGCTATGAAAAGTTGTTTCATAACAAAAGGATAAGATAAGATCTTGTTGGAACAAATCCCAAATATCAAGAGGAGATCTTTGAGAATCTTCTAGTGAGGATATGGGGCGCTGATTTTGGCATCTGATGATGGTCATAGGATCAACCAAATGAGCTCCAGTCAGATTTGGTTTGTTGAGAGAATAAGTGAGACAGTTGGTTCAAGTTTGAATGCATCTGCTCAACGTATCTGGACTGTTATGAGGCCAAGTGGGGCGCACCATATGGTTGGCCATATGATGGTTGTTGAGTCAGATTCTTGTTGAGATATTCACTTGATATCATGAGGATGTGAGAGGAGGTTGTTGACAAGATTTGAATTTTGCAACAACTCCACTCATCCCCCCTAGTGTGCGCTACATAGGGCTTTATTTAAGTGAAGAAAATCTGATTTTAATCAACTTATTCTCTCATCTCCTTGTGGGTTCCTTTTGTCAGGTTTTTCTTAAGAGAGTTCTGAAATAACCTAGCCTTTTTTCAAAGAAAAACCATGCGCCACTTTTGTGTCTATTCTTGCTGAATAGTCATTCTTCTAAACACCTTGACCTAGCCTCCTCCTTCACACATTGGGCGCATAGCTTGCCTCCATTGGTGTTTTCGTTGGTGGCCTTGAAGAAGAGTTCTTCCGTCTTGACAAAGGGTGGTGTGGATCAACATTAGAGGGCTTGCATCTTCAAGCCTCATCTTGATCATCCTCAAGTTTTGGAAAGCAAACAAGGTGACATCCTTGCCCTAAAGCATGTTTCTTCATATGGTATGTGTTATTCTGCTCGAATTTTTTTTTTCCTCTCAAATGCCTCGACCTTCAAGGTCATTTTACTTTCAAGTGGTATCAGAGCCCGGTTGCTTTACTATTGGCGGGTGATGGTACCTTGTTTGTGAGAATGCTTTTCACGGTTAAAATTTCTTTAAAGAGTTAAAGATTCAATTTTTTACATATGGATTTTAATATACAATGCTTTAAATCGTTAAAGTTATCTTTTTTATGAAAATGTTAATATGATTGCTATGTTCATATATCCATAGGTGTTCATGGTTATTTTTCTTTTTCTTTATGAAAGTTTTAAAAGGGAAACACCTTTTGGAAAGGTAGAGTTCGACCATGAAGGGTATTTTAAATACCTTGATTGTTTTCTTATTTTCTCCATGAATTGTATCATGATTAAAGCATGAATTTTTTTTCGAAAATTTGCATCATATAAATATGTATATGGTTCGACCATTAAGGTGTTTACGGCTACATGCATGGTTTAATTTTGTGTTCTTTGAGAAAGAGTCAACAAAATTTGAATTATATTGATTGTTATATATAATTCGGCCAAATAAGGAATTAAGAAAATTTGAATTTGAATTTTTGTTTTGATGTTTAATTGTTAAATATCAAGACATATGTGAGAAGCATATTATATGATAATATTTTGTACTTGTAAGTTGTCTAACATTTCAGGTGCAAAAAGGAAGGGGATGGTCATGGTGCCCGAAATTTAAATTTCGAATTTTAAATTAATGTGTAATTTTGCTCTATTTAGGTAGAGTTGTAATTTTTTTTTTAAATTCTGTATTTTAAGTTTGTCCCTCCAAAGATATTTTGGAGTTTCTTTAATTATTTGTAATTAAAAAAAATTAGGCTAGTGGCGTTTAGACGACAAGAAGTCGTGGCTTGAGAAGCAAGATGGACAAATGAGCTAGCACCATGACTATCTCAAAATAAAAATTGTTTTATTTGCATGTATGTTTTGTACGACTAGCATGCATGAGATAATATATCGCGATATGTATGCTTTGTGGCTTAAGACGTCTAGTATGAATGAAATTGGACAAATCGCGTTTGTATATATTATTATGCACGTCCAATTACGACTAGTATAATCCGATAGATGTTTGACATAGGATACGACTGGCATGATAATAATACTAATGCATTTGATGAGACTTAATAAACCCTAAATAAAAGAAACCCTTAAAAGGAATAAATTATTAAGCATATGATTACCTCCCACCACCAATATTACTCGAACCTCCTCTATATAGTGGTGCTCCACAACTCAGTTGGGACTCACTGTTTCGTTGAGTAAGAGTAGTATTAGAAGTGTTAGACACTTAGGGTGCTGGTTAATGCTTAACTGAGACATAAGTTGCAGGCTCAACCGGGCTTATGTGCTTAGGGTAATAATGCTAGGTTGGTTGCATGAGATGCACCACTAAGTGACAAGGAGTTGTCAACCTAATGTTAAGAGAGGGTATGAGATACTATTGATGAGGATCAACCCATTATTTAAATTAATCTTGCGGTCTCGGATGGGGGTTAAAAATAAATAATCGCACTCTTAATCCCACTAAGGTAAAATCTAAAAGTAGATAAACCCTAAGTCAAATGGTAAGGGTCAATGACTTAGATAAAATAGTGGGAGGGGCAAATTATTTAAAGTCTTTAATAATTTGTTACACGACAATATATATTAATTAATCTATCTTTACATTTTCAGTTTTTTTTTTAGTATGACTAATTCACTGTCACTGCGCTCAATACTCGATACGAACAAACTGACCGGTCCTAATTTTATGGACTGGTATCGGAACGTCTGAAATGTTCTGCGGGCCGAAAAATTTGCTTATGTCCTTGACACTGCTTTACCTATTGCGCCTAAGGAAGGGGAAGATGGGTTCACAGAATTTGATTTCGAGGCCCACAAGCAACACATGGATGATAATGTGTTGGCTTGTTGCATCATGCTGGCATCCATGTCGCCTGAACTGCGTAAACGACACGAGCATATGGATGCCCCCTCTATTATCCTGCATCTCAAGGAGTTGTATGATATTAAAGGCAGACATGAGAAGTATGAGACCTTTAGGGAATTGTTCCTATGCAAGATGACTGAAGGTATGTGTTTTAACCGCCATGTACTGAAGATGATAGCACTCATTGAGAAGCTAGAGGGTCTAGGGTTCACAATGGATGTTGAATTAATTAATGACTTAGTTCTATCATCACTTCCTCCTTCTTTTAGTGAATTCATAATGAATTACAACATGCATGGGATGCTTGTGAGCTTGCCAGAGTTGTTAAGTATGTTAACAACTGCTGAAATGTCTATCAAGAAGGATGAGACACAAGCTCTTCTGATTGGTGGGCCTAAAAGGGCCAAGGGTATGGGCAAGGAGCCTGCAAAAGGCGACTCCCTTAAGCCCAAAGGAAAATCCAATAAGAAAAAGGGCAAAAAGAAAGGTAAGAATGCACCTAAGGACAAAAGCGATGTTGTATGCTTCCATTGTGGCAAGAATGGCCATTGGAAGAGGAATTGTCCAGACTACCTGAAGAGGGTGAAGGAGCATGGTGATGCTTCTACCTCAGGTATTTACGTGATTGAGATAAATTATTCTTGTGCTAATCCGACTTCATGGGTATTGGATACCGGTTATGGTTCTTATAATCTGCAATGTGATTGCAGGTGCTTAGGAGCCCTAGAAGATTGGAGAAGAACGAGGTGGACCTCCGCGTTGGTGATGGAGCAAGAGTTGCTGCACATGCTGGTGGAGATACCGACCTCATTAGCCTACGGGCCTCTTATTGCATTTTAATAATTGTCTTTATGTTTTCGGCATTTCTAGAAACATTATTTCTATTTCTTGTTTAGAACAAGATGGTTTTGCTTTCACTATTAGGGACGGTACATTTTCTATCATTTTGAATGATATTATTTTTGGTACTGATTCTTTAATAAATGGCTTGTATGTTTTGGAAATGGGAACTGAAGTGTTCAATGTAGATGTGAAATGACCTAGGATAGATAATCAATCCTATCTTTGGCACTATAGACTGGGGCACATAAATGAAACAAGATTGTCTAGGATGCATAGAGATGGATACCTAGATTCCAAGGATTTGGAATCCTATGGACAATGTGAATCTTGTCTAGCTGGGAAAATGATTCATCAAAAGCCCAATGGGCTTGAGATTCATAGGGCTAGTGAGTTATTAGAACTCATTCACTCTGATGTATGTGGCCCAATGTCTATTGAGGCTAGAGGAGGATACTCCTATTTCATTACCTTTACTGATGAAGTAGAGAAACAGCGTGGCAAGATGATTAAGTCATTGCGATCAGATCATGGTGGTGAGTATCTGAGCCATGAGTTTCAGGATTGTCTAAGAGAAAATGAAATTCTCTCGCAGTTTACTGCACTTAACACACCACACCAAAATGGTGTCTCCGAAAGGAGAAACAGGACCTTGTCAGACATGGTCAGGTCTATGATGAGTGAGACTCAACTTCCAAAATCGTTTTGGGGATATGCCTTAGACACAGCGGCATACCTTCTAAATAGGGTACCGTCTAAATCTGTTCAGACCACACCATATGAGATATGGAATGGTAAGAAAACCAACCTGAGTTACCTCAGGGTATCGGGATCGCCAGCTTATGTCAAAGCGTTGGCATCAGACAAGCTTAGTGCTAAGAGTACTAAATGTCTATTTGTGGGGTATCCCAAAGGTACTAAGGGATACTACTTTTACTCCATGGATGAACACAAGGTGTTTGTGTCAAAGAATGCTTAGTTCCTTGAGAAGGATTTGATCTCTCAAGGAGCCAGTGGGAGTAAGATTGATCTTGAAGAAGTTCAAGAACCACATGAACAGATTGAGGAACCCGAGTCTGCTCCGCAGGAGACGTTCTCCAATGGAGAAGTAAACACACAACTCTGTAGGTCAACGAGGGTCATACATCCACCTGAGAGGTATGGGTTTGTGATTGAGAATCAGCAAACCGTCGAGGATGATGAACCAAGTAACTACGAAGAGGTAGTCAAGGATGTTGACTCTTCTAGATGGCTTGAAGCCATGAAATCTGAAATGGATTTGATGTATCAAAACAAGGTATTGACCTTGATTCTAAACTGCAAGGAATAGTTCCTATCCGTAACAAATGGGTCTTTAAAAGAAAGACTGATGCAGATGGCAACATTCAGACCTACAAGGCTAGGTTGGTGGCGAAAGGGTATCGTCAAAAACAAGGAGTTGAATATGATGAGACTTTCTTACCGGTTTCCATGATCAAATCTATTAGGATCATGCTTGCAATAGTAGCAGGCATCAAGGAGTTGGAATATTCGTTTTGATGAAATCGTTAAGAGTAACGGTTTTATCAAGAACGAGGATGAACCTTGTCTTTACAAGAAGGTTAGTGGGAGTAATGTCGTCTTCCTGGTACTTTATGTATATGACATATTTTTAATAGGAAATGACATCCCTACATTACAAATAACGAAAGAGTGGCTTTTCAAAAGGCTTCACCATGAAGGATATGGGAGAAACGACCTTTATACTTGGTATAAAGATCTATAGAGATAGATCCAATAGGCTGCTGGGTTTATCTCAATCCACGTATGTTGACAAGATGCTAAAGAGGATTAGCATGGAAGGGTCGAAAAAGGGTTTTTCTTCCCGTCAGTCATGGGGTACATCTTTCAAAGGCTATGTATCCTAAGTCACAGCCAGAGAAGGATCGCATGAGTGGAATTCCATACCCTTCGGCTATTGGATCCATCATGTATGCCATGATATGTACGAGACCAGATGTCTCATATGCTTTAAGCATTACGAGAAGATACCAGTCTGACCCTGGAGAGGGTCACTGGACAGCAGTCAAGACCATCCTTAAGTACTTAAGAAGAACTAAGGATGCGTTTCTGGTCTATGGTGGGGTTGATGAGCTTCCAGTGAAAGGGTTCACTGATGCCAGCTTTCAAAGTGACAAAGATGACTGTAAATCACAATCAGTGTTCGTGTTCACCTTAAATGGTGGGGCAGTATCTTGGAAGAGTTCCAAGCAGGAGACAACAGCAGATTCAACGACAGAAGCTGAATACATAGCTGCTTCAGAAGCGGCTAAGGAGGCCGTGTGGATCAAGAAGTTCATATCTGAACTAAGGGTGGTTCCAAGCGTAGATGAGCCCATACAGTTGCTTTACGAAAGCACTGGAGCCATTGCGCAGTCAAAGGAATCTAGGTCTCATCAAAGATCTAAACACGTGCTCCGCAGATATCACCTGATTAGAGAAATCATTGATAAAATGGATGTAAAGATGGATTATGTTCCCACAGATGATAATTTGGTCGAATCTCTGACAAAGGCTGTTTCTCAGAGAAAACATGATAGTCATTATGAGGCTTTGGGTATACGACTTAGGTCTGATTGGCTCTAGGCCAAGTGGGAGCTTGTTAGTATGTGGGTGTCCTAGAGACAATCTTTTGATTAAATAAGGACATTAAATGTAGACCTTTATTGTCGCAAATAAATAATAAGCACTCTTTATCCTGTTTTATATTATGTCTCGATATTATTGTTAATATATATTTTGAATAAACTTGATAAACCCCTTGGAATAGAACAGGTATCTCTTGAGTATTTATGGTGAGATCACAATCATGAGGATTCAAGGATACCGCACGTTTATTCCTAATTTTATGTTCCTAGTCTAGAGACACTGAGAATGGGGATCAGTGATCTCGGATAAGACTAGCACGACTTATCTACTTGTATACGGATACAAGGTAAAGACGTCATGTGCTACAGATATGGAGATGTCTTAGCTAAAGTCGTGGGCGGACGTATAAGGGTATAGCTCGCACTGAACAGACCCACAAAGAGACTCTATGAGGAAATCTCACAGAGAGTATCATTAGAGTAGTCTCTTTATATTTGGGTATGTCTTTCGTTAGACCAGAAGTTATTACCTAGACTGTGTTCTAGAAAGCATGCTTTGACTGTATACCTCGTCTGCCTGAAACATGGAGACTCATAGGTATACTGTTGGGCTTTTCCTGAAAGAGCACAGGGCTAGGGTGATAAGCTGAAGGAATTCGTCAAATCTCTGTGAGAGATTAGGTTATCTGTAAACCGGAGAAATCGAGATGAATTTTACAGGGACTCGGGAATCTATGCATAGTAAAATAGATTATGAGATAACCTGCCTTTAGAGTCAGTAAATTGAAGATTCCCTATTTCGAATAAAGCTTACCCTAAACCGCAAGGGTTGATACGTTTCCTTACCCTAGGTTTTATGGGAAGGTAACCGAGACGAAGGGAAATACATACGGCAACCAAATATGTGTAATAGGATGATTATGTCATTAACCTAACTAGCTCTGTGGCAACAAAGCATTGCTAGTGCTCTGTGTTGTCATTAGATGGGTTGTGGGCTTATTGGGCCCAAACCCATTTATGTTAGTGGCTATGTTGGACCTAGTGGGTCACACACTAACACCTTATTGTCATGACAATATAGCATTAAGGGTATTGGGCCTAATAATGTTTATTAGCCCAAGAAGAAGTTTGGAAGCCCACCAAAAGGGAAAAATGGCGCATGGTTAGTTAATGGGCTTGGATGGTCCAAGACATTACTAATTAATTTAATTAGTTAAATTAATTATCAAATGTTTAAATTTTGAATTTTGAATTTGAAATTTGAAATTTGAATTTTGAAATTTGAATTTTGAATTTCAATTTTGAAATTCGAATTTTGAATTTGGAATTTGAAATTTGAAATTTTGAATTTTGAATTTTGAATTTTGTATTTGAAATTTGAATTTGAATTTGGAATTTGAATTTGAATTTAAAATTAAAATATTTGAACGTTTGAATTCAAATGTTTGAATTCGAATTTGAATTGGCTATGAAAAGTTGTTTCATAACAAAAGTATAAGATAAGATCTTGTTGGAACAAATCCCAAATATCAAGAGGAGATCTTTGAGAATCTTCTAGTGAGGATATGGGGCGCTGATTTTGGCATCTGATGATGGTCATAGGATCAACCAAATGAGCTCCAGTCAGATTAGGTTTGTTGAGAGAATAAGTGAGACAGTTGGTTCATGTTTGAATGCATCTGCTCAACGTATCTGGACTGTTATGAGGCCAAGTGGGCCGCACCATATGACTGGTCATATGATGGTTGTTGAGTCAGATTCTTATTGAGATATTCACTTGATATCATGAGGATGTGAGAGGAGGTTGTTGACAAGATTTGAATTTTGCAACAACTCCACTCATGCCCCCTAGTGTGCGCTACATAGGGCTTTATTTAAGTGAAGAAAATCTGATTTTAATCAACTTATTCTCTCATCTCCTTGTGGGTTCCTTTTGTCAGGTTTTTCTTAAGAGAGTTTTGAAATAACCTAGCCTTTTTTCAAAGAAAAACCATGCGCCACTTTTGTGTCTATTCTTGCTGAATAGTCACTCTTCTAAACACCTTGACCTAACCTCCTCCTTCACACATTGGGCGCATAGCTTGCCTCCATTGGTTTTTTCGTTGGTGGCCTTGAAGAAGAGTTCTTCCGTCTTGACAAAGGGTGGTGTGGATCAATGATGTGCCTCTGGCAAGTCTGGTTTTTCCATGTTAAAATTGATAAGAATTGAGTCATAAGAGAGCAATTTAAATACATATTTGCTATTTGTATTGATTCTTTCTATGTCAATAATATTCACCTTTTGGTTGTGTTTTTACAGGAAAAAGAGGAGTGAAAATTACAAATTATAAAAATCCTGTTGACGCGACTCCACACGCACGGATGTGTCACAGTACAAATGCCAGAGAATTGGCGCTAGTTGGCGCCAGAATGGCGCAAACTAGCGCCACCAAGATAATCAGCGCCAAACATGGAGAAAGGTGGCGCCACCCATGAAGCAAACCAGCGCCACATTCATCCCAATTAATGGCGCCACTAGGCGCCCAAGTCAAGGAAGAATGGCATGAGTTGGCGCCCAAGATACAAAGGGTGGCGCCAACTGGCGCCGATCCACGCAATCACGTCCGACTTTTCGTATTCGAGACAGCAACTCCGCGCGTATTTGCGCCATACCCGCGCCAACTGGCGTCGGGTTGCGAGAAAATTACACCGTCTTTCTGCGGGGGTATTTTTTGAAGAAGGAAAACAATAAGTTATTAAATAGGATCCTTGTGCTAGACCTAGATATCTAATTCCATTCAGAGGAGGCCGACGGCAGAGCTTAGGAGGATTCTTCAACAGTTTTCTTCTTCATCTTTTTCTCTGTAATTTTATGCTTTTATCGAATATTGAATTTTGAGACATGATTATGCTTGGCTAGTTTTCTTTTATTGTAGTTAGGGTCACGAGCCCTATGTAAACCCTTGTTACGATGGATTGATTTAGTTTTATTCATTTATATAATTATCTTTGTCTCTACCTTGTGTGTATTTCCTATTCTCTTTATTAGAACTGATCAATCTGATAGTTGGGAATAGTTTGAGGGTTAGAATGCTAGATAGGAATATTGGGGTTTTGATCTTGAAAGGGGTAGGACAACAATTGGTATGCATGCTAGGAATAGATGTGTATTTAATTGCGGATGCTTAAATTATTGCGTTCATTGCTTAATACCATGAGGAACATTGCAAGGAATTAGGGTTCTAATTGGGGATTAAAGGGTTAACCTTGCAAGGAATTGAGGGTTAACTAATAAATATTTTTAGATAATAATTTATCCGAGTAATTATATGAATAAATATTGTGAATCAATCCAAAGTAAGAAGTGGGGATCATAAGGTGAGTGCGCTCTAGCTACAATAGTTTTCTCATATTTTTAAAATCAACTCTCATTGTTACTATTTTATTTCTCTTAAATAAAAATATAAAAACAAGTCTTTATTTTTATTTCATATTGTTACTCAAATTCAATTCACAATTTTCCAAACAACAAACCGAGTTTTCCAACTTAAGGGGACTGGTTATTGTAGTACTTGGTTTACAATCCTTGTGGAGACGATACTTTACTTACTCATTATATTACTTGTGCGATCGGTATACCGGAGAGCATCTTGTTTTTGGCGCCGTTGCCGGGGATTGCTAATTCCAATATTACAGATAACCGTTGATCTTTGAGATTGGATTTTTATTTTTATTTTATTTATTTTATTTTATTTTGTTCTATCGTATTTTGTGTTAACAGGTGCTACTAACATTTTTTTTTCCTGAGTTTTATGCGAGGTAGACCTCCTCCTACAGACGTTGTAATTGATCCTGAAATTTCAAGGACTGAGAGGAGACTGAGGAAGGTTGCCAAGCAGATAATTTGGGAAGACTTCAGGAGCATACCTATACAACCAAAACAAGAAACGGCAGGAAACAACAATGCTGATGGTGGCAGAGGTCACAATGCAAATAACCCACCTCCACGATTGTCGGACACCATTCTGACTCCGGTGTTCAATAGGCCAAATTCAAGCATAATCAGGACGATGGTGGATGCAAAAAATTTTGAGTTGAAGCCATCTCTGATTACGTTGGTGGAAAGGGTTCAGTTTTCTGGTGCTGAGGAGGAAGATCCTCATCAGTTCATAGATCGATTTATGATGATCTGTGACACTACCAAGCACAATGGAGTGTCTGCCGATGCTGTTAGGCTTCGATTATTCCCTTTTGCTGTTAAGGGAAAAGCTCTCAGATGGATAGAAAGGCAGCCAGCTAATAGTATCACGACATAGGAAGACTTGTCATCAAAGTTCTTTGCCAATTTCTTTTCTATGGAAAAGTACAACCAGTTGGTGAATGAAATCACAAACTTCCGCCAACTTGAAGGAGAATCACTCTGTGCAACCTGGAATAGATTCCAGGAACTCATCCGGAAGTGTCCGCACTATGAAGGAGACGATGACAGAAAGGTGGCAATATTCTTTAATGGCATTTCTCCTGAAAAAGGGTTGGTGATTAATAGTGCAGCTGGAGGTTCTATTCGGCAAATTACTTCTGAACAAGCCATTGATTTGATAAAGAAGCTGGCAAGGAATGAGAATGAGAGTATACTAACTCAATTAAAAAGAGGAGTGATAAAGCTGGAAAGCAATGATGCTATGCTTGCTGAACAAAAGCTGTTGTCCAAAAAGTTTGACAGCTTGAATGAGAAGTTTGAGATAATGCAAGTGTCCAAGTTCAATCAACTTCTGTGGTTTGTGAATATTGTAAGAAAGCTCATGAGTCTAATGAGTGTCCTACTCTCATGGGTGATAATCCACAGCAGTTGCAAGTAAATGGGGTTTGGTATGAACAGAAGCCCCAACAATTTTTTTCAAGAAATCAGAATTTTTCTTCTGGAAGTAATTTTCAGAAGAGAGGTCAAGGAGGTGGTCTTGACTACAGTTCTAACAATTATCTGCAACCACCTCCTGTTCCACAGAAGGAACTTTCTGATTTGGAGAAGTTAATTGGACAAATGGCTCAGCATTCTAATGCTTTCATGGAGGAGACTAGAGCCAATACAAAGAACACAAATGCTTTCATGGAAGAGACTAGGGCTAATACCAGAAACATGAGTGCTTCCATCAGAAATCTGGAGAATCAAATTGGCCAGCTGGCCAAGCAAGTTGCTGATAGAACTCCAGGTAGTTTCCCTAGTAACACCGTCACCAATCCAAGGGAGGACTGTATGTTTGTCACCACGATAAGTGGTAAAGTGTTAGCAACTCCAGAAAAGCCGAGAATAAATGTGGAAGCTGAAAAGAAGCTGGATACTTTAGGAGAGCAAGAAAAAGATCAAAGAAATTGAAAAACGTGCTGAAATGGAGAAGCCAGTTGAAAAGAAAAAGTTTGAGCTGAGTCCTGAATATGTGAGAGCTATGGCACCTTATCCTGACAGATTCAAGAAGGAGGATCAGAAGCAACAATATGGAAGGTTTCTTGATATATTCAAGAAATTGCATATCAATATCCCTTTTGCTGAAGCTCTGGCTTGCATGCCCAATTATGCCAAGGTCATGAAGGACTTGTTATCAAGAAAGCATAAGCTGCAGGAATGCCAAACTGTAACACTCACTGAGGAGTGTAGTGCCATTATACAGAGGAAGTTCCAACCCAAACTCAGTGATCCAGGGAGTTTCAAAATTCCTATTGAAATTGGGGACACAAAAATTGGCAGAGAAATATGCGATCTTGGGGCTAGCATTAATTTGATGCCCCTTTCTATTTGTAAATCTTTAGGGATCACCGAGTTGAAACCCACTTTGGCATCTCTTCAACTTGCTGATAAGTCTTTGAGGAAGCCTAGTGGTATTATTGAAGATGTTCTTGTGAAGGTGGACAAGTTTATCTTTCCTGCTGATTTTGTAGTGTTGGACATGGAAGGGGGAGCTGAGATGCTTCTGTTACTGGGTAGACCTTTCTTAGCCACTGCTAGGGCACTAATTGATGTTGAAAACGGGAAGCTTGAGCTAAGAATGAATGATGAGACCGTTACCATCAATGTCTTTGATTCTCTAAAACAGTCTTCTCACAAAGATGATTGTTTTAGTCTTGAAGTAAAAGAAAAACAAAGTGCAGCGGATGATGCCAAGGAAGATGGTGCCATAAAGGTGGAATTGGAGGAGTTTCCTCAACCTCAAAAAAATGTCTTCTTGGGTAATAAGAAGGCAGTGATTGAAGCACTGAAAGAAGAGGAAACTGATTTGAAAAATAAAGATCCTTTTTCCCATACCAACAAAATTCTCAATAAGGATGATGACAAACCTGGGAGGAAATCCAAAAGGAGGCATCATCCTATGATGAAGAAGGTACTGAGAAAGGAAGTGGTGAAACTCTTTGATACGAGTTGGAAGTGACATCAGGAGCTGAAGTTTGACAAGAGACACTGAGACTCTATCTCTCGAAAAAATCAAAATTTCAAAGAGTTCTTAACATGGCTCCATGGTTTGGAGCAAATCTGGGAATGGTGGTCTCATACACCAAGGCAACCAGTATCACCAGACCTTCCATTTGCTGAGTCATCCTACGCTGCTGAGGGGGATGACATGGAGGGTTGAGTTTATCTCCTTGCTAATGGAGATCTTGTATATTAGTTTATTTTTCTGTTTCGTATTTTTCTTTTAGTTACTTTGTGTTAGTATATCTTTCTCTGATGTTTTAATGTGAGCATTATAGTTTCTTCTATATGCCACTGTTTGTTCTATTGTGCAGGTTTTTCTTCTTTCTCGTGGTTTAATTATTGCTGAGGACAACAATTCTCTAAATCTGGGAATGGTAGGCTTGCACCTGAGAACTGCTGCAATTCTTCTATCAGGGGAGATATTCTAACTCTTTTAATTTTCTTAGTTATTTTTATAGTATTTTGTGTGCTATATATATATAAAAAAAAAAAAATTGAACATGTTTTCTGAGCAAGTCCCAGGTTTAGATATGCTTTCCATAGTTAATTTGCTTGATTCATCCTAGGAATCATGTTTTGTATGAACTTATGGCATAATATTGTATTGGCATGAGTAGATTTCATGATTGCTCGTTTGTCTGAATTTTGTGCTTGAATGATTAATGATGCCTGATGTTCTTTTGGAAGTCTAGCTTGACATCATAGCTGGTGAGGTTTTATGCTTAAACACTTATTTTATTCTCAGAGACCTCACTGTGATAGCATTCTAGAACTTGCTCTGTTTCTCTGTTATGCATGTATTGATTGATATGATAAAGGCATTTTGTTCTTGTTAGCTATTGGCCAAAAATAACCCACCTGTATGAATTTTTCCATTGTTAGCTCCCTTGAGCCTGAACTTATTTGTTGTTAAATGACCTGTGGCCTGATTGATGGCTTAGCCTATATCCATATGGCTTACCTTGATTGAGATTGAATTACTGAAATGTTGAAAAGAAAACAAATAAATTGAGGTAAGCTCCACAGAGGTCAAATAATTAGGGGAGGTAAAATTTCAATTGTGCCCTTAAAACAAAAAGTTGTGAAAAAAAAAAGAAAAAGAAAAGAAAAAGGGTGAATGTAAAGAAAAGGTGGCTGAAAGGAATTAATTCCCGAAATTCTGTGGGAATGTTAGTGGAGCAAAATCATTGAGTTGAATGTGTTAAAAATGAAATAATATCAGTTTTTCAATCTCAGTGTTGTTTGAGTTACTTTCCATATATTCCTACCCATTAAACCCGGCCAAGTTACAACCTGTGAAGTCCTTTTGATCAATTATGCATGTGTTAATGTTCCTCATCTTTAGGAACTTGAGAATTTGATCAAGCTTATGGTAATGTTATTGCTGTGATGGATTGAGTGATTGTTACTCCCTTAAACACTTGAGTGCTGAGTGCTATATGATTATCTTGGTGAGGGGTGTTCAAGCTAGATTCCGACATTTTCATGAGAATAGAAGGCATTGTTAGGAGTTCTTTGCATTGATTCAGTCATGCTTAGCATAGTGATCTCTTGATTGTCTGTGTGATATTGTGTTGGAATAATTGATTGTTTCCTGGATTGAGTCTTGTACATTGCTGGGGACAACAACGTTTAAATCTGGAAATGATTTGATGTGCCTCTGGCAAGTGTGGTTTTTCCATGTTAAAATTGATAAGAATTGAGTCATAAGAGAGCAATTTAAATACATATTTGCTATTTATATTGATTCTTTCTATGTCAATAATATTCACCTTTTGGTTGTGTTTTTACAGAAAAAAGAGGAGTGAAAATTACAAATTATAAAAATCCTGTTGACGCGACTCCACACGCACGGATGTATCACAGTACAAATGCCAAAGAATTGGCGCTAGTTAGCGCCGGAATGGCGCAAACTAGCGCCACCAAGATAATCAGCGCCAAACATGAAGAAAGGTGGCGCCACCCATGAAGCAAACCAGCGCCACATTCATCACAATTAATGGCGCCACTAGGCGCCCAAGTCAAGGAAGAATGGCGCTAGTTGGCGCCCAAGATACAAAGGCTGGCGCCAACTGGCGCCGGTCCACGCAATCAGGTCCGACTTTTCATATTCGAGACAGCAACTCCGCGCGTATTTGCGCCATACCCGCGCCAACTGGCGCCGGGTTGCGAGGAAATTACACCGTCTTTCTGCGGGGGTATTTTTGGAAGAAGGAAAAAAATAAGTTTATAAATAGGATCCTTGTGCTAGACCTAGATATCTAATTCCATTCAGAGGAGGCCGACGACAGAGCTCATGAGGATTCTTCAACAGTTTTCTTCTTCATCTTTTTCTCTGTAATTTTATGCTTTTATCGAATATTGAATTTTCAGCCATGATTATGCTTGGCTAG
Source organism: Gastrolobium bilobum (assembly GCF_033153095.1). Lineage (NCBI taxonomy): Eukaryota > Viridiplantae > Streptophyta > Magnoliopsida > Fabales > Fabaceae > Gastrolobium > Gastrolobium bilobum. The sequence continues at coordinate 195,201 of NW_026896716.1, read as the reverse complement.
TTTTCTTTTATTGTAGTTAGGGTCACGAGCCCTATGTGAACCCTTGTTATGATGGATTGATTTAGTTTTATTCATTTATATAATTATCTTTGTCTCTACCTTGTGCATATTTTCTATTCCCTTTATTAGAACTTATCAATCTGATAGTTGGGAATAGTTTGAGGGTTAGAACCCTAGATAGGAATATTGCGGTTTTGATCTTGAAAGGGGGTAGGACAACAATTGGTATGCATGCTAGGAATAGATGTGTATTTAATTGCGGATGCTTAAATTATTGCGTTCATTGCTTAATACCATGAGGAACATTGCAAGGAATTGGGGTTCCAATTGGGGATTAAAGGGTTAACCTTGCAAGGAATTGAGGGTTAACTAATAAATATTTATAGATAATAATTTATCCGAGTAATTATATGAATAAATATTGTGAATCAATCCAAAGTAAGAAGTGGGGATCATAAGGTGAGTGCGCTCTAGCTACAACAGTTTTCTCATATTTTTAAAATCAATTCTCATTGTTACTATTTTATTTCTCTTAAATAAAAATATAAAAATAAGTCTTTATTTTTATTTCATATTGTTACTCAAATTCAATTCACAATTTTCCAAACAACAAATCGAGTTTTCCAACTTAAGGGGACTAGTTATTGTAGTACCTGGTTTACAATCCCTGTGGAAACGATACTTTACTTACTCATTATATTACTTGTGCGATCGGTATACTTTCCGTAGAGCATCACTAACCACTCAATTTTTTTGTTCTGAATCCATTTCCATGGTTAGTTTTTCCATTTGAGACCTTCTTCTAACATTTTACTATTTAGGGTTACGTGTTTTGTCAAATTATCGTTTTATCCTTTTTACGTATTTTGACCCAGAACTCAGGATTTTGACCAATCCTACCCTTTAATCCTTATTTTAACTATAAATATATATTTTAAATCTACGAGGTGTTATACCTGGAATCTCTATCGAAATGGTGGACATTGCTAATTTTTCGTCTTTTGTGCATTATAATGCTCAACTCTCTCATATTGATTACCCTCTTGGTAACGGCTTCTATATTCCCCGTGATCCTCCTTGTTCCAGGCATGATGATAGCCCGAAGCCCTATATTGGTACTTCTCATTGTAGGCATTACATGACCCGCCAGCCTTTGGTTATCAGTCATCTTAACAATCATACCGAGGCCCTCTAGTATTATGCTGGTCTTCTGCATGGCGAGCATAATGGTGGCGACTAAACTTAGGCTGGTTCTTTTGGCGAGCATTTGGATGCCTGTAAAAGTCATACCTATCTCTTTCTTGCTGAGCTTGATGATGCTCATTTTCCCTTCTTTCTTGATAATGCCCATTCCTATCTAACTCACGAGTGTATTCTGCATGTACTCGCTCTTGATTTCTCTGAGTAATTTCTCGACCTCTACTTTTGTTATTTGGCTTCCTGGTGGACTTCTAGACTCCCCCGAGTGATGATGATGATTGTTTTCTTGACGTACATCCTCTGGCCTCCGAGGATGAGACAGAGGAGTGTAACTAGGAGCAGGAGATCGCGAACCTCTTCTCAGATTTTCTTATTGATGCTCGTTCTTATGATGTGGTCTTTCTTCTGAAAGATGTCTCCTCCTTCTCCTTTCGTTATGATGCCTATTTCCGGTATCTTCTGCTAATTGAATTAATGCTTGTCCATAGTGTTTAGAGAACGACTCCTAGCGTTAGATTGGAAAAAGTTTTCCTCAACCTACGCTAAGAGTAAATTGTTTTCTCTTCTTCGCTCCTGATCATTATTACTAGCCATTAACAATGGTGGGAATAAAATTTACAGTTCCCACAGACGGCGCCAAATGTTCGGTCTGAACATTAAAGGTTAAGTTGGTTTGATAGTGATTATCTGAACTTAATTCCCTTCACCTTAATCTTCCCCATTTAGAAGTGTTATATTAACAGTTATTATTAGTGGATTTGGGGCAATTAACAACTTGGCAGTTTTAATGTTCGTGGTCGTATAAGTGGAGAGAAACTTGGATTATGGTCACGATTTGGGCTTCCAGGTATTAACACACGATTTGGGCTCCGAGTAAATGGGCTCATGATCCACTGGGTTATCTTATCCGAGTATTAACATATGGGCTTCTAGATTATGCGTAAATAGGCTCATTTGAGTTAGAAACCCGGAACAACCACACAGTCCAATCCATGAAGTGCAAGAACACGCTCACGAAGTCGCAAGGAGAAAAAATACAACCTCCAGCACTCCATGGGCAACAATAGATACCAAGTGGGAACCTCCTCCCCATGGCTGGTATAAAGTGAATGTAGATGGGGTAGTTACTCATGATGGTGGGAACACTAGTTGTGGAGGAATAATTAGATATTATCAAGGCAACTGGAGGGGTGGTTTCTCCTTCAATATAGGCTCGTGCCAGCCGTTGGAATCAGAATGATGGGCGGCAGTGACGGACCCAAAAATTTTTATTTATGTCTGCACACTCAGTGGAAAAACATTATAAAAGTTTTAAATGTATTAAAAAAACAAAAAATATAAACAAGAAAAAAAACTTCAACTTAACATAAAAAAATAGTAATCAAGAGTCAAACTTGTACATAATATAAATAATTAGGATATGTACAAAATTTAAACCATTTCAAAAACGTTAAAGTGTGACCAAAATCTCATCAAATGACTTGTACAGAATATGTAGGAGTGTTATAAGGAAGCCAAAGGACCTATCAATATTCTGGGATGATGACCTAGTTCAAAGATCAAGGTAAAATGATAAGTATTATTAAGATTTGACTTGGGCATTGGAATACTCATTCTTGGCAGTTTTATTTGGATTTGAGAGTTCAGCAGATATAATCATAAGCTAACGTTTAATACTCATTTTTTTTTTTTTTTGGTAATAATGGCAGGCCTAGCCCAGAACTAAATTGAAAGCTGATGCATGCTAAAAGATGCATGCTCCATCAGCAAGTAATTACAAGTGTCTCTCCAAAAAGGAAAAATATTCATAGGGGGAGAGGAATACATCTTCAACTCTCCACCCCTACCATTAAAGCCTAATAAGGCAAGACTATCAGCACAAAAATTAAATTCCCTAGGAACAAATTCAAAGTGAACCTGACCTAAGGACTGGATAATTTTCCTAATTCGTCTTACTAACAAGGAGCAATCATCCGAATTAGAAGGAAAGCTAACACATAAAAGTGCTTCCTTACTATCACTACCTACCCATATCTTTTGGAAATTCAACTCTTCAGCCAACTTAAGTCCATGCCAGATGCCCTGTAATTCAGCCTCCAGGGTAGAACAAGTCCCTAGGTTGAGAGAGAAACCATTGAACCAGTCCCCATTCGAGCCACATAAAACCCCTCCACAGGTACCAACTTTGCTATTCAGATTTACCGCACCATCAACAAATATTTTTAAAACCTCCTTTTGGTCAAAATGATTGAACCCAGGCTGAACAACAGGGACTTCAAACTTCTGAGAGAAAGGTTCATCAGAACAACTCCTTTTCATTTCTCTCAAATACTGCAGAATCTTGCCAATTGGGTCTAAGGGCCAGGAAAACTGATCATCATGCACAGTCCTGTTTCTCCACTGCCATAGATACCAACAAGTGACAAAAAATAATTCCTTCCAAGGATGCCACAGCTTGGCAGAAAAAGCCAAAGAAATATTAAAATTGAACCAGTCCTTACCCTCAGCTAACAGGAAGTCATCTGGAGCACAGCCATCAAACCATGTATCCCACACTTGTCTGGCTCTTGAACAATCTCGAAGCACATGCATGCTTGTCTCCTGATGTGTTAAGCAAACTGGGCATAATATCTCACCTCCACTCCACAAACAGGTAGTACTTCGAACAGGTAGTTTATTGAGACAAGCTAACCACATGAATACAGCAATTCCATGTGGTCCTTTCCACTTCCAGATTCTTGCCCAGACTTTATCTTTTTCCAGATTAGAAGCAGCAAGTTGTTGATAAGCATTGCTGACCAATGATCTGCTGGCACTGCTCCTAGTCCAACAGACCCTATCCTCAGGACCATTCGAGTAAGGGGGAAGAATATTACTTAACTTCCTGATAGTGTCTTCAGCCAGAAACATCTTCAAATAATCCCACTGCCAATCACCCGACATCTGATCCACAAGATCACAAACCTTTAGCTCTTGAACAGAACTAGTTGGTTTATCACAGGCAAGTTCAAGCAGATTCTTGGATCCTCCACTCCAACAATCAAGCCAAAACAAAGCAGTCTTCCCATTTCCAATTTCCCAACTCAAGTGTTGTTCCAGATTAGATCTAGCTGCACATAAACTCTTCCAAAATGCAGAATCACTATTTCTAGCAATTAAATGTCTCCTAGGATCAATTTTTCTCCCATATTTACCAAGCAATACTCTTGACCAGAGACTCTTCTGATCATTGATAATCATCCAAGCTCTCTTTTGCATGAAAGCCTTATTATGCAGCTTCAGATTTATGATACCCAATCCACCACACTCCTTGGGTTTATACAATTGCTCCCAAGCTACATAGTGGGCTTTCCTTTTAACATCTGTGTCTCCCCAAATGAAATTGCGTTGTAATTTCTCAATATCTTGACAAATATGAGAGGGGAGAGTATTATTTTGCATGTGATACATTGGCATTGCAGAAATAACACTCTTAGCTAGAGTTATCCTACCAGCCATGGACAAACATTTAGTTTTCCATCCTTGTAACCGATTCTGCACTCTAGAAATGACATTGGCATAGTGATCTCTTCTGGTCCGGCCATGTCTCATCAAGGTTCCAAGATAGCAGCCCAAATTCTTGACAACTTTGAATCCACTAGCATCTGAAATGGACTTCACAGTCTCCTGGGCAGTATTCTTTGAGAAATATATACATGATTTCTCCATGCTAACACATTGGCCTGACATTCGAGAAAATTTATCCAAACAACCAGTGATACATACCAGTTGATCAAGAGTGGCCTCAGCAAATAATATTATGTCGTCAGCAAACATTAAATGGGAGATCTGAGGTCCTGATCTGCCTGCTTTGATTGGCTGCCATTGCTTCCTTCCAACTTCATCCATGATTAGATGAGTAAGCTTCTCCATACAAAGGACGAATAAACAAGGGGATAGGGGATCCCCTTTTCTTAGACCCCTTTGAGAATAGAAACCCTGGGTTCTGGCCCCATTCCAAAGCACCTCCATGAAGGGGCTTGTAACACAACCCATGATAGCTGCTACTAACTCTCCTGGCAGCTTCAACTCATCAAGGACAGCTCTCACAAAACTCCACTTGAGTTTATCATAAGCTTTCTCCAAGTCTATCTTAATAGAAAAGTAGCATTTCTTCCCTTTCATCCTATGCATAGAGTGAACAAGTTCTTGGACAATGATAATGTTGTCCTGAATGTTCCTCTTAGGAATGAAACTAACCTGATTAGGAGAGATGAAATCTCCTAGGAAAGGCTTAATTTTATTAACCAGGATTTTACTCAGTCCCTTATACATGGTGTTGCACAGTGCAATGGGACGAAATTGCTTCATACAGCCGGGTCTTTCTACCTTGGGAATTAATGTGATGAGAGTCTGGTTTATCTCCTTAATCTGCTCAGGTCTGTTTAGATACAGCTTCATACTCCTGTAAACTTGGTCCCTGAACAGATCCCAATTCCTCTGGAAAAATAATGCAGGAAACCCATCTGGACCAGGGGTTTTCAATGGAGCCATTTGGAAAAAAGCCTTTCTAACCTCCTCTTGAGTGATATCTACAGAGAAAAGCCTCATATGCTCCTCATTTAAGGCTGGCCAGGTAAAGGAAGTTTGGAACCATTCAGGATCACAAACATCCTCCTTGAACAGATTGATAAAAAAATTCCTAGCCAGCTCAATCAACTCTTCCTCCCCAGTTATCCAGCTACCACCACTATTTTGAAGCTTAGTGATTTTATTTCTTTTCCTTCGAACTAAGGTACTAGTATGATAGTACCTTGTATTCCTATCACCTCCTTTAATCCAGTCCCCCCTTGACTTCTGAAACCAAATAAGCTCCTCTTGCTCTAATATCTCAGCAAGCTCTTTATTTAACTGGAATTCCATCTCCTCCAAATGCAGGCTGTTGCTGATATTCATTTGTCTTTGGACTCCTTCCAGACGGCCAATCACCCTATTCTTTCTATGGAAAGTGAACCCAAAATCATTTTTATTCCACTCTTTAACCACTGGAATGAAAGACAGGAGGCTGTTCAACAACTCAGAATTAGAATCCCAATTATCCTTAAGAAAACCAGTGAACCTAGAATCATTCTGCCACACAGCCATGAATCTGAATGGACGATCTCTCCAACCAGTTTCCTCCTTCTCCAATCTAACCAGAACAGGGCAATGGTCCGAGAATATTCTTGGAAGCATCAAGACATCAGCTTCCTCAAAGTGAGTTCTCCAGAGATCATTTGCAACAGCTCTATCTAACCTTTTGAAGACTCTATTCAGATGAAGGAACTTAGGCCCCTTCCAAGTGAATCTATTTCCTCCACCCCCCAAATCCAACACTCCACAAGAATTCAGAACATTATTGAACCTATTACACTTATTGACATCAACTGGTCCTCCCCCTTTTTTCTCAGCAGCCGAAGCTATCTCATTGAAGTCTCCTGAGAGCAACCAAGGTTCATTCATATTCCTACCAATATGCTTCAAATCTTCCCAAAGCAAATTTCTTTTTTCCTCTTGAGGACTAGCATATACTGCTGTCCAAAAGAAACCTTTTCTACCAGGAAACTCAACCCAACAATGAATGAATTGATCCTGCTTCTTACAAAGAGTAATAGTCACTTCAACCGGATCCCAAACCACCCACACACCACCAGCATACCCATGGGCATCAGCTATTAAATAACTAGAAAATCCCAGGCTACGGATAATCCTCAAAGCTTTATTCCCACTCACTCTAGGCTCCAAAATGGCAGCCACACCAACCCCATATTTCTTCCTAAACCTGCAAAAGGTACTCTTAAATTGTCTTTTAGCAGCACCCCTACAGTTCCAAGTCAACACATTCATTGCAAAAGATGGGTTTGGTGCAAGACTTCCAAGCTCTTGCAACTCATATCTTGGCTCCCAGAGGATAACTCCTGCAAGCCAGAACTCTCCACACCACCAATTAACTCGCCCCTATCATGCATGGAATTATCCTGCAATGCATAATTAATCTGCTCCATATCCATGCCAACCTGAGAATCTGAGATTTTAGAATTCTCCCCCATGACCAAATCAGGAGGGTCAGGCTCTTTTAATACACACTCAATGGATTTCTTACCAATCTGCTGTCCTTCATTAGGCTTATCCAAACGCAACTCTAAGCTAGATTCCTCAGCTTCCATCACCATGTCAGCCCAAAGTTTACTTTTGCTCTGCCCCATCTTACCTTGTGAAGGCTTCTGTGACAAAGCATTGACAGAAGAATTGCTACCAGCTTCCTGATTGGAATCAGCAAGCTGTAGAGAACCTTTCCCTTTAACAGCCCCAGTCTTACCAGGCTTCTTCCTAGGGTTGGAGGCCCCATTCTTCACTCCTGTTGGTTTTTTAGAATCACTCGAAACTGCAGCATTGAAATTCATGACCCCCTCAACATTCGGAGGAGAGCTCACACTATTCTCCTTATTCACCAAAGGAATAGCAGCAATCATAGCTACATCCTTTTCATTGGTATTTTTGGCAGATCCAACTTCAATACTACCACCAGTTTTCATCCCCTTATCCTTCTTCAAGTTGGAGATGTCTTCCCCAAACTGCCTAGAGTTTTTAACATCACTCTTTTGAGCTTGATTTCCCTTCTTTTTCCTCTGAATCACCATCCACTCACCAACCCCTTGTACTCCTGTTTTGTTCATAGGCTGAGTAGTGGTCTCACTAGGCTTGTCCATAGCAGTTGGTTTGGCAAAATCTAGGCATGAATTAGAGTTATGCCCATATCTACCACATTTCAGACAAATTAAAAATAATCCTTCATACTCAATCCTCTTCATTCTACCATCTAAGACATATACCCCTCTTAGCGGTTTAGCAAGGTCAAGTTCAATACAGACCCTTGCAAACCGAGCCCTTTCACCAGTGGAAGTTGTCCTATCCACTTTTAACACTCTACCAATCACAGATCCTAAATGATTAAGAAAAGGTAATTCGCAGTATTCTTGAGGAATACCTGGCAACCGAACCCAAGCAGCTACTTTATGGATATTTGCCTTGTCTGGATCAAAACATGGCTCCCACTTCCTTATTGCTAGGTAATGACCTAGTATCACCCACGGACCTCCTGTGATAGCAAGGTTCAGATCCTCCAAACAACTAAACTTGACAGAAAAGAATTCGTTGCCTAGATCAGCAACCATGATGCTACCCGCTTTAGCCCAGAGAGCTTCTAGCCTGTTCTTCATAAAACCCACACCGATCCTCTTGCCCAAGAGCTTGACGATCAATGCATTCTTCCACCTCTGACACATACGAGCACGAGCTTCCCCATTGCTTTTGATCTCCACAGATCCGTCCTCTCGAACGATTGTTTGGAAACCCCACTCAGATATGGCCCCCTGATTCGGATCCAGAGGCTCTAGCACAGGATCTTCTTCCTCCATTAACCAGGGCGATGCTACTCCAGACACACCATTCTCAAACCCTGTCACCTCAGCAAAAGATCTAGTTTTCTCAGTCATGACTTCCCCAGCCTGAAACACCTTCACTACCTCTCTCATTCGATCCTCCATAGGAACATCTTCACCACTTTTCGTCCGTTTGGTACTTTTCCTAGACATTGGCAAGGCTTCATTGTGACTCTCTCTCGAATCCCCCATCGATCAGCAGAACTCAAAGAATAAACCCTAGCAGACAGCCAAAAAATCGCACGCGTAGCTTTACGCGCCCATTAACCCATTTTTTACTGCCAAATTGAGTTATTTCTAATACTCATTCTTTAGACCCACACTTCCTTGCACTTTCATACTATGTTGGGAATTTTTTTTCCTTCCAAAAAAATTGTGTCTGCATTTGCAGACAATGGCACAAGTATAGGTTCGCCGATGGTGGGCGGTGCTAGTTGGACTCCAATATGCTTGGGAGATGGGATGCAATGAGCTAATTCTTGAAAGTGATTCATCTTTGGTGATTTCCACACTGCAGAACCATAGTATGGAGGAACCGAACTTGGTGAGAAGCATTCCCAGAATATTAGGAAAAGAATGGACGGTCTCTCCTCAACATGTGTACCGAGATGGCAAGCAATGTGTTGATTGGTTAGCGAAGAGAGCTCTCGCTATGGTGGGCAAATGCACTTTCCCCCAGCCTCCTACAGAGATGATGAATATTTTGAATGTAGACCTCAAAGATGCCCAGACACCTAACTCTTGCAGTACCTCATTTGTTTCTTCGGTGTTTAATCCCCTCTCTGTCTACTAAAAAAAACATGGTATTTTAAATGCTATCTTCAACAAATTAAAAAATTAAAGAATAAATATGTCGTATTTTTTTTTTTTGTTAAAAAATATAAAATATGAGAAAGAAGCAAGATTAAGCAGCCAAAGCATTAGTTCTAGAAGTTGCAATATTGGGAATTTCTAACTAAACTCACTCTAAAATCCACGAAAGAAATTACCAAACTGCTAGAATCCTGGATTGTAGGAGAACCTCCCCAGTATCTGAACTGCTGCCTAGAACTCTCAATTCTGGGCGCACGTGGTCGAGGAGGAACCTTCAAACCAATTTCTTTCAATTCCGATCCACCATTGCTATTGACACTAGCTGTTCCATAAATTGGGATAATGGTTGTGTTTTTAACCTCCCCTTTACAAACACGACATTCCTTTGCATTTGGATAAGCATTTGGTAACTTAAAAAATCATGGCCAGCAGAACAAGTGACCACAGAATGTCACAATAGGATCACTTGCCAGGTCCAAGCATATATTACAATTAAAAGAACTTCCAATCTCTACCTCTTTGGTGTGTATTTCCATCCCCATTGCTTTACCAATTAAATTGCTACTCTTACTTTAGCACATTTTCCCATCTTTAACTTCAATCCCAACAACCTCTTCCTGTTGCACGCTGCCTTGAGAGAAATTAGTTCTCTGAATTGGAATTGGAGTGTGACCCCGTTGCAAATTCTGACGCTCCATACCTCTGAAAATTGCTGCTTCAACTTGTATACTATGCTCTTCTATTTGGTCCAAAGGCTCCCGATTCAAATCAACTACTCCAAGGTGTCTATTTTGCTCTTCTATTTGGTCCAATGGTTCCCGATTCAAATCAAACTCCATAACAACGTATATCAAACGGATCAAGGTCCTAACACAAATCAAAAGAAATCAGTTTCATATTCTAATACATGACCCCAAAAAAAAAAAAAAAAAAAAAAACATACTTTTAGTCGTAGAGGAATAGTTTTACCACTATTTCATATTCTAATACATGAATGATACCAAAATATGACCAAGTGCACCACCAGACCCACATTATAATTCTTACATAACTCGCAATTAATTCACTCTACCTTGCTGAAGCAGATCATTCACCTCATTATATTGCAAGAAAGAACATGCCTGAATCATTCTTAATGTGCTTTTTCTAAACAATGGCACTGTTAGAACTAAACCAAAAAATTCAGGCATGTAGGGTTAATCTTCTGAATCAGAAAAAAAATTAACAAAGAACATGCAAACAAAACCATAAAACCTTTGATAATGAAAAATAAAACAAATCAAATTGATTCCAAAACACGGAGGAATTACCAAAATACTGTTGATAATGTTCTTCTGGGGTGACGACCAATTGTGGCGCTTGTTCTTGATTTAAACTCGAGAGAAAAAATGGGGTGAGATTGTCAAGTAAATCAGTGATGAATGGGCTTTGAACTCAAATTGGGGGATTCCAAAAATCAAAAAGTTTTGTTCTTTGGGGAGCACTGTAAGAATGGAAGATAAACAGGGGTTTGTAGCGATCAAGGATTACAATTTTCCAAAGTAAATTGGGTAAAAAAATTTAATCCAACGAAATATTTTCTCTCAAATATCAATTTGAGATATTTGAGATTTGAGACATGTATATAACTAGATTTAATTTTTAGGCATTCTTTATATTAATGCATTTAAAACGAGGAATCATCACGCAAAAGATCTCATTCATTCGTATGTTAATGACGATCATGCAAGAGATTCTATTGATTCAAACATGAAAGCTAAATTTTAATGAAAAGGGTTTCAGTGTTTGATATTTTAAAGACGTGCATAACAACCTTCCTGGAATCAATTCTTTTTTAATTTCTGTTTCTGAGATCAGAAATGGTTAGGAAACTCGTTGGTAAAATCGATTTATTTATTTTTTTCCCGAGATGAACCGGTTTAATTTTTGTTTTGGGGAACAGGACAAAAATCAAAAAATTTCTGTTTTTTTTTTTTTTTCTGCACAAAATGAGAAACACTTATCTCTCTCAATCACTCTCCACCTCTACCATCATCACCACAACCACCATCATCCCGACACGACTGCCGCCACCATCGTCGCCGCTGCCATCGTACCACTAATGTCGTCGTCACCACCCCTCACCACCATGATGCCACTGCCACCATTACCACCTCCTCCACTACCACCACCTCCACCTATCACTACTATCATGCCACCGTCACCACCGCCACCACTATCACTGTCACTGTCACCACCACCATCACCACTACCGCCATCAACCACCACCACCACCACCATCATCGCAACCACTGCCGTCACCGCCGCCATCGCCATCACACGTGTAACGAGCTTCATAAATAATGAGAGCCCAATTAGCAAGCGGTCTAACAGGGGAAGAGCAACTAAGCAACCCGAGCACTTCAGGGACTTCATTATGGGCTGAAATAGTTAGAAGACCCAGTAGTTAATGACATGTTAGGAATTGTGGGTCAATGTTCCTTTTTCAATTTCATTATCATTTTGTAATTACAAATAGCCTGGGAGGCGATGAAGAAAACATAGAAAATTTGGACAACTCTTCTCTCTTCTTTCTCTCTCTCTCTTTTCTCTCACCTTCATTTCTGTTTATAACAGTGCGACCTCTACTCTGTTACATTGGTGCTTTCATTGATTTATGGCAGAAAATACCAGACTCAGAGATCTAACCAATCAAATCCAGGCCCATGACCAACAATTCTCTCATATGTAGCGATCATTAGACCACCGTTAGGAAACTTTTGAGTTACTACAAACTCAAAGACTTGATGAGTTTAATATGCAATTACAGAAGATGTTTGGTTTACTTCAAAATATGCAGCAACAAATGACGACATTCACCACAAATCCCCAGGCAGGTATACTAGGCGCAAACCCTATGCTTCCACCACAACCATTCCGTTCCATGCAGATTGACGTCCCCAGATTTGTATCTGGAGACCCCGGACCGTGGCTATTCGCAGTTAATAGGTATTTCAAATATTAGCAATTCCCTGATCATGACAGATTAGATCTAGTATCTTTTAATTTGGATATGCCTGCTTCTTGTTGGTTTGAGGCACTTTTTGCCCACGGCCAAATCCCAGATTGGCAAGCTTTTGTCACTGCTATTAACCAAAGATTTGGACCATCGAAATTTGAAGATCCACTTGGATCTTTGGCCAAATTACAGCAATCTGGATCAGTGGTGGAATTTCAAACAGCTTTTGAACTGATAGCTCGTCGAGCTCCAGATCTGACCCCTGTCATGCGTAAAAGCCTATTTATAGCTGGTTTAAAGCCCTAGATCCGTATAGCGGTACTGTTTCACCGCCCAACTGATTGTACTTCAGCTTTTGCCTTTGCTAAGATTTATGAGGACCAGTTCGCAGAAACTCGTTTCTCTAAACCATGGCCTTAACGTTCCAATAACCCTCCACAACCAATTGCAGCCTCCCCCATTACTACCATTTCCCTAACCAGTTCATTTAAACCAAATTCATTATTACCACCTATACCCATTAAGCATTTGTCAGCAGAAGAACGACAAGCTCGTCGTGAGAAAAATTTGTGCTATAACTGTGATGAAACATTTGTACGTAGTCACAAATGTAAAGGTCGAGCCACGCTGCTGTATCTTGATGGTTCAGATGATGACCCACCTGATATACCACCAGCCCAAGATTACACACCGGAACAGAATGTTGAATTAACTGATACACCACCTCAGGAGATTCTACATGAAATCAGTTTTAATGCATTATTCGGTCATCAATCCTCGAATTCATTTCGAATGCAAGGTACAATTCATGGGCAATTAGTACAACTATTGGTGGATGGAGGTAGTACTCACAATTTTACCACCTCCCGTATGGCCTCACATTTAAATTTAATTTTACATGCTATTCTTCCTTTTAAAGTCAGAGTAGGAAATGGAGGTGCCTTATTTTGTTCAGCTTCGTGTAATACTGTTCCAATTGTTATTCAATCGCATTTGTTCAACATTGATGTTTTCGTGATTGAGTTAAAAGGAGCTGATCTTGTTTTGGGGGTGCAATGGTTGGCAACTCTGGGTCTCATTGTTACAGATTACGCTGCACTAACAATGTCCTTTAATCACAACAATACACAGGTATCGCTTCAAGGTGAAGTTTCTACTCAGCCGAATCACATCAGCTCGTCCTAATTGCACAAACTCATACTCCAGGATTCCATTTCCTCATGCCTGATGTGTTTTTCAACTCAGTGGGATAACAAAGAGCATGACGTTGACAAAACAGAACAAATTCCAGACTTAGATCACTTACTCCAAGAATTCAAAGACGTCTTCTTAGAACCTTTGTCCCTTCCACCAGACCGCGCTTATAATCACCACATTCACTTATTACCAAATACCAATACAGTGCAAGTGCGGCCTTACAGATACCCACGTTGCCAAAAGAATGAAATTGAGAGGTTTGTAACTGAGATGCTGAAAACAAGAGTAATTCAACACAGCCATTCGGCTTTTAGCTCACCAGTCCTCTTTGTTAAGAAGAATGATGGCACATGGCGCTTCTGTGTCGATTATCGCGCCTGAATGCGATTACTGTGCAAGATAAGTTCCCTATTCCAACTATTGACGAGTTGTAGGACGAACTACACGGTGCAAATATTTTCTCTAAATTGGACTTACGCTCGGGTTACAAGCAGATCAGGATGCACTCTACTGATGTCCATAAGACAGTGTTTCGCACACACCATGGGCATTTTGAGTTCTTAGTAATCTCGTTTGGTTTGTCTAATGTCCCCTCAACGTTCTAGGCAACCATGAACACTATCTTCTCTGAATGTCTTAGGAGATTTGTGGTCATCTTCTTTTATGACATACTGGTCTACAGTTCCTCTCCAACACAACATGTATACCATTTGCGGGCGGTCCTCAACACCTTTCGGGCTCACTCATTGTTTGCAAAAAGGGAAAAATGGTCCTTTGGCTATTCAGAAACTCCTTATTTGGGCCACATTATCACAGGAGGCGGGGTTTCACCAGATCCAGAAAAATTGAAGGCCATTGTTGAGTGGCCCATTCCCAATACCGTCACACAGGTGCGAGCATTTCACGGTATTTCTGGGTATTACAAAAAATCTATTAAGAAATATGCTTCTATTGCGAGCCCTTTTACTAATCTATTGTCCAAGAGTGGGTTTCGTTGCACACCAGAAGCTGCCGCTGCATTCCAGGAACTCAAAAACCACTTAATTACGGCTCCTATACTGACACTACCGAATTTCTCTCAGCTCTTTGTGATCGAAACTGATGCTTCAGGGGTTGGAATCGGCGTAGTTTTGTTACAGAATGAGAAACCCTTAGCTTTCTACACTCACAAACTATCTCCAGCAATGCAAAGACAATCTGTCTACGTACGTGAGATGTTTGCAATTACTTCAGCCATCAGTAAATGGCGTCAGTATCTCATTGGGTCTCCTTTCACTATTCGCACTGACCATAGAAGTTTGCACAACCTGATGGGCCAAGATATACAAACTCCTGAGCAGCAACGATTTTTGTCAAAAAATCTGGGCTTCAATTATACGATAGAGTATAAGACCGGCAAAACCAACACGGTGGCCGACGGTCTTTCACGATTACCTACAGGGGGCGCCGAATGTCCAGGTCACAATTTCATGCCCATTTCTGGCCCAGTACTTCTTCATACCAATGTTTTACGGTCCGAATATACAACAGATCCCTACACTACGTCTCTGTTACAAGAAATACAACAAAATCCCAGCAATTGTTCCGACTGGCGGGTCCGCAACGGATTGTTCTTCCATCGCAATCGGATCTTTATTCCTGCAGGGTCGTCACTGATTGAGTCCATCCTTCATGAGCACCACACATAAGTACAGGACGGCCATTCCAGAGTCCAAGCTACCCTACACAAAATCAATAGAAATTTTACTTGGAAAGGAATCGGTAAAGACATCAAGAATTACATTCAAAGATGTGAAATTTGCCAGAAATTGAAACCACCCAACCATCCCCTTCTAGGACTCCTACAACCATTGCAAATACCAGAAATGTTGTGGACACACATAAGCATGGATTTCATAAAACATTTACCTTTGTCGGCAAGATATACAGCATTCTAATGGTTGTGGATCGGTTCTCAAAGGCCGTTCACTTTATTCCCCTGCTAACTCACTACTCAGCCTCCAAAGTCGCTCAGCTCTTATGGAACTTTGTTGGCAAGCTTCATGGACTGCCAGAATCCATTGTATCGGACCGTGATCCCATTTTTCTCAGTGATTTTTGGCGTTCACTGTTCAAGCTGCAGGGAACAAAACTTCATTTTAGTTCTAGTTACCACCCACAGACAGACGGCTAAATGGAAAGAGATAACAGATGTCTAGAAAATTACCTGAGGGCTTTTTCACACCTTCATCCAGCAACTTGGTCCAGACTTCTCAGGTTAGCCGAATACCACTGCAACACTTTCTTTCATTCCTCTACAGGGGTTACGCCGTACCAGATAATGTTTGGTCGAGCTCCACGATGCTCACCGGCAAGTGTACCGATCGCACAAGTAATATAATAGTAAGTAAAGTATCGTCTCCACAGGGATTGGGTCGAATATCAATTAATAGTCCTTTCAAGAATGGAAAAGTTCAAAGGTTGTTTGTTTGTGACAAATACTGTCGATTCGAGCAGAATTAAAAGTAAAGACTTGTTTTTGTATTTTTATATTGAAGAATAAAAATAAGAAAAAGACTGAATTGATTTGTAAAAATGAGAAAAACATTGTAGTTAGAGCGCACTCACCTTATGATCCCCACTTATTACTTTGGATTGATTTAAAAATATTCTTTTATAAAATTACTCGGATAAATTATTATCTAAAATAATTAGTTAAATCTCAATCCCTTGGCAATTTAACCCTTTAATCTCAATTGGAATCCTAATCCCTTAGTAACCCCTCATGTAAATTAAGCAATGAACTCAATAATTTAGGCATCCGCAATTCAATACACATCTATTCCTAGCATGCATACGAACCGTTATCCTACCCCTTTTCATGATGAAAACCCCAATATTCCTATCTAGGGTTCTAACCCTCAAACTATCCTCAACTATGAGATTGATCAATTCTAATAAAGAGAATATAAAATACGAAGAAGGTAGAGAAAAAAATAATTATATAAACGAAGAAAATTAAACCAATCCGTCGTAACAAGGGTTCACATAGGGCTCGTGACCATAACTACAATAAAAAGAGACTAGCCAGACATGTTCATGTCTGACAATTCAAATAATGAGAAAACGTTCATGAAAATGTAAAACCGGAAGAAGAAGAAGAAGTCTTGAATCTTCAGTCACCGAGATCTTCCTCTCCAATTTCTCCTTGCCAAAAGATGATTTCCTTTTAGAGTTTCTGCTTCCTTTATATAGCCAGTTACTCAATCAGGTCATAATCCTTGAATTAATTCTAATTAAATTTCCATTTTCCTCATAATTCCACCAATCAATCATGTCATAATCCTCTAATTAATTCTGATTAAATTTTCTTTTTTCTCATAATTCCACCAATCAATCAGGTCATAATCCTCTCATTAATTTGATTAAATTTCCATTTTCATCAAACTCTATAAATCAAGGAATGCATTCATAACGCTCGCGCGTTAAGTGCCAAATTCGCGACTCCGCAAATCAAGGACTGCATTCATGACGCCTGCGCGATCAGCGCCAATCCGCGCGGATCGCGCGGACAAACAGAAAGTAATTTGCCAAAATCACGCAGATCGTGCCATTTTCGCGCGTTTTGCGCTAGACGATGCAATTTCAACTTCTCTTTTTCCTGTAAAAACACAACCAAAAGGTGGATATTATTGACATAGAAAGAATCTATATAAATAGCAAATATTTATTTAAATTGCTCTCTTATGACTCAATTCTTATTAATTTTAACATAGAAAAACCACACTTGCCAGAGGCACATCAAATCATTTCCAGATTTAAACGTTGTTGTCCCCAGCAATGTACAAGACTTAATCCCGGAAACAATTAATTAATCCAACATAACATAACACAGACAATCAATAGATCACTATGCTAAGCATGACTGAATCAATGAAAAGAACTCCTAACAATGCCTTCTATTCTCATGAAAAATGTCAGAATCTAGCTTGAACACCCCTCACCAAGATAAACATATAACGCTCAGCACTCAAGTGTTTGGGGGTGTAACAATCACTCAATCCATCACAGCAATAACATTACCATAAGCTTGATCATATTCTCAAGTTCCTAAAGATGAAGAACCAAACACATGCATCAATTGATCAAAAGGACTTCACAGGTTATAACTTGGCCGGGTTGAGGGGTAGGAATATATGGTTAGTAGCTCAAACAACAATAAGATTGAAAAACTGATATTATTTCATTTTTAACACATTCAACTCAATGATTTTTCTCCACTAACATTCCCACAGAATTTCGGGAATTAATTCCTTTCAGCCACCTTTTATGCACATTCACCCTTTTTCTTTTTCTTTTTCTTTCTTTCTTTCTCTTTCTTTCTTCTTTCATAAGGGTATAGATGAAATTTACATCCCTTAATTACTTGACCTCTGTGGAGCTTACCTCAATTTCTTTGTTTTAACTTTCAACATATCAGTAATTCAATCTTAATTAAGGTAAGTCACTTGGATATAGGCTAAGCCCTCAATTAGGCCACAGGTTATTTATCAACAAAAAAGTTCAGGCTCAAAAGGGGCTAGCAATGGAAAAATTCATACAGGTGGGTTATTTTGGCCAATAGCTAACAAGAACAAAATGCCTTTATCATATCAACCAATGTATGCATAACAGAGACACATAGCAAGTTCTAGAATGTTATCACAGTGAGGTCTCTCAGAATAAAATAAGTGTTTAAGCACAAAACCTCACCAGCTATGATGTCAAGCTAGACTTCCAAAAGAAACAACAGGCATCATTAATCATTCAATCCCAAAATTCAGACAAACGAGCAATCATGAAATCTACTCATGCCCATACAATATCATGCCAGAAGTTTATACAATATATTTCCAAGAATTCAGTCACGCACATTAACTAGATAAACACATTTAAACCCGAGAATTGCTTGAAATACAAATCACTATATATTTTTTTTAAATAAAAATAAAGAGCACACAAAATACTAAAAAAAATAACTAAGAAATTTAAAAGAGTTAGAATATCTCCCCTGATAGAAGAATTACAGTTCTAAGGTACAAGCCTACCATTCTCAGATTTAGAGAATTGTTGTCCTCAACAATAATTAAACCACAAGAAGGAAGAAAAACCTGCATAATGGAACAAACAGTGGCATATAGGATAAACTATAATGCGCACATTAAAACATTAGAGAAAAATATACCAACACAAAGTAACTAAAAAAATACGAAACAGAAAAATAAACTAATATACAAAATCTCCATCAGCAAGCAGATATGATCAACCCTCCATGTCATCCCTCTGAACAGCGCGGAATGACTCAGCAAATGGAAAGTCCGGTGGTACTGGATGCCTTGGTGTATGAGACCACCATTCCCAGATTTGTTCCAAACCATGAAGCCATGTTAAGAACTCTTTGAAGCATTGGTTTTTCTGAGAGATAGAGTCTCGGTGTCTCTTGTCAAACTTCAGCTTCGGTGATTCACACCCATCCTCCAACTAGTATCAAAAAGTTTGACCACCTCCTTTCTTAGTACCTTCTTCAGTATAGGATGACGCCTCCTTTTGGGTTTCCTCCCAGGCTTGTCATCATCTTTCAGAGTTTGAGGAAGCTTCTTCAATTCCACTTTTGAGGTACCATCTTCTTTGTAATCCTCTTCTTTTTCAGGAACCTCAACTGCTACATTTTTTTCTTCCTTTAAGACTTCAAGACTAAAACAATCGTCTTTGTGAGAAGATTGTTTTAAAGAATCAAAGACATGAATAGTAACGGTTTCATCATTCATTCTTAGCTCAAGCTTCCGGCTTTCAACATCAATCAGTGCACGAGATGTAGCTAAGAAAGGTCTACCTAGCAAAAGAGGTATCTCAGCTCTCTCTTCCATGTCCAACACCACAAAATCAGCAGGGAAGATGAACTTGTCCACCTTCACAAGAACATCTTCAATAATACCACTAGGCTTCCTCACAGACTTATCAGCAAGTTGAAGAGATGTTAAAGTAGGCTTCAACTCGGTGATTCCCAAGGAATTACAAATAGAAAGGGGCATCAAATTAATGCTAGCCCCTAGATCACATAACGCCCTGCTAATTTTAGTGTTCCCAATTTCAATGGGAATATTGAAGCTCCCTGGATCATGACGCTTAGGCGGAAACTTCTTTGTAATAATAGCACTACACTCCTCAGTGAGTGTCACCGTTTGGCATTCTTGCAACTTATACTTCCTTGATAACAAGTCCTTCATGAACTTGGCATAATTGGGCATGCACGCCAGAGCTTCAGCAAAGGGAATATTGATATGCAATTTCTTGAATATATTAAGAAACCTTCCATATTGTTGTTTCTGATCCTCCTTCTTGAATGTGTCAGGATAAGGTGCCATGGCTCGTACATATTCAGGACTCAGCTCAAACTTCTTCTTTTCAACTGGCTTCTCCACTTCAGCAGGTTTTTCAATTTCTTTTTCTTTTTTGGGCTCACCTGCAGTATCTAGCTTCTTCTTAGCTTCCACATTGATGCTCGACTTTTCTGGAGCTGCTACCACTTTACCACTTCTGGTTGTGACAAACATACAATCCTCCTTGGGATTTGTAACTGTGTTACTAGGGAAAGTGCCTGGAGCTCTTTCAGCCATCTGTTTAGCTATTTGGCCAATTTGGTTCTCCAAATTTCTGATGGAGGCTTATGTATTTCTGGTATTTGCCCGAGTCTCTTCCATGAAAGCATTAGAATGTTGGGCCATTTGTACTACTAGCTTCTCTAAATCAGAAGGTTCTTTCGGTTGAACTGGTGGTGGTTGCAGATAGTTGTTAGAACTATAATCAAGACCACCTTCTTGACCTCTCCTCTGAAAATTGCTACTTCCAGAAGGAAAATTTTGATTTCTCGGACTGTTTCGTGGTGGAAATCTTTGATCATACCATACGTCATTCACCTGCACTTGTTAAGAGGAGTCAGAAGATAGTAAAGATGAACATTCATTGGATTCATGATCACCCTTGCAGTATTCACACACAACAGCAGCAGCTTTAGTCTGAACACTAGCAAGCTGCATCTTATCAAGTCTTGAGGTCAAGTTTGCTATCTGCTGAGATAACAAACTGTTTTCAGCCAGCATCGCCTCATTACCTTCCAGTTGAAGGATTCCTCTCTTAGGTTTGGATGACAACACTTCATTTTCATTAGCAGCCATCCTCTCAATTAACTCAAGAGTCTCATTTGCTCTCAGAGTTTTAATAGTGCCTCCTGCTGCACCATTCAACACCATCCTCACCTCAGGTTTGCAACCATTGAAGAAGATTCTAACCTGATTACCAGCGGTCAAGTTATACTGAGGACACCTCCTCATGAGATCCTTGAACCTGTTCCATGCTCCACACATAGTTTCACCCTGTAACTGAGTGAAGTTGGTGATATCATTCACCATCTGATTGTACCTCTCCATCGAGAAGAACTGAGCAAAGAACTTCTGTGATAAATCATCCCAGGTTGGAATGCTTGCTGCAGGCTGTCTTTCCAACCAACTAAGAGCCTTTTTTTTTGGTACATTTCCAGGAGGTATCCCCATTCAACCTTCTCCGGGCACCATGCCCTCGGGGTACGGCCCGTTTGGGCTAGCCCCTCATTGTAACAATGGGTGCACTAAGCTTCGCAACCGGAGAAAGGACGAGACTAATCCCCCAACCGAAGATTTTTGGCTTATCCTCTGGCCCCCAAAGATTTTCCAAGAAACTACTTGAGGCAGGGTTTGATCCCTGCACCAAGCAATCCCTTGGGAGCTCAGCTGCCAACTGAGCTACCCTTGGGGGTTAATCATCCCAGGTTGGAATGCTTGCTGCAGGCTGTCTTTCCAACCAACTAAGAGCCTTTCCCTTAAGAGCAAAAGGGAACAACCTCAACCGAATTGCATCATTAGACACCTGAGGGTGTCTGATTGAGTCACACATCCTCGAGATTCTGTCAATAAATCGGTAAGGATCTTCACTCTCCTCTCCTCCAAACTGGGCTCTCTCCACCAAATTGATATGAGAGGACTTGAGCTCCCAATCGTTGGCAACATTTGGCTGAACAATGCTCGCATTGGGCCTGTTGAATAATGGAGTTAGAATGGTATCTATGAGCGGATTTTCCTCTTCATTGTTCCCTGCCATAGTGTGTGCTTCTTCAAACAGAATTTCTGACTCGTCGAATGCAAGCTTCTTCCGAGCAAGTTTTCTGTTCTAGTAATCTCCAAATCAAATGGAAATTCTGGAACTTTACCTCGCATACAACTCAAAAAAGAGATTAGTAGCACTGTTCAAAAATCAAAAATAAAATAAAAATAAAAGAAAAATCCAATCTTAAAAATCAAAATTAATTGATAAAAGATACGCCAATCCCCGGCAACGGCGCCAAAAACTTGATGTTCACCGGCAAGTGTACCGATCGCACAAGTAATATAATAGTAAGTAAAGTATCGTCTCCACAGGGATTGGGTCGAATATCAATTAATAGTCCTTTCAAGAATGGAAAAGTTCAAAGGTTGTTTGTTTGTGACAAATACTGTCGATTCGAGCAGAATTAAAAGTAAAGACTTGTTTTTGTATTTTTATATTGAAGAATAAAAATAAGAATAAGAGTGAATTGATTTGTAAAAATGAGAAAAACATTGTAGTTAGAGAGCACTCACCTTATGATCCCCACTTATTACTTTGGATTGATTTAAAAATATTCATTTATAAAATTACTCGGATAAATTATTATCTAAAATAATTAGTTAAATCCCAATCCCTTGGCAATTTAACCCTTTAATCTCAATTGGAATCCTAATCCCTTAGTAACCCCTCATGAAAATTAAGAAATGAACTCAATAATTTAGGCATCCACAATTCAATACACATATATTCCTAGCATGCATACGAACCGTTATCCTACCCCCTTTCAGGATGAAAACCCCAATATTCCTATCTAGGAGTCTAACCCTCAAACTATCCTCAACTATCAGATTGATCAATTCTAATAAAGAGAATATAAAATACGAACAAGGTAGAGAAAAAAATAATTATATAAACGAAGAAAATTAAACAAATTCGTCGTAACAAGGGTTCACATAAGGCTCGTGACCCTAACTACAATAAAAAGAGACTAGCCAGACATGTTCATGTCTGACAATTCAAATAATGAGAAAAAGTTCATGAAAATGTAAAACCGGAAGAAGAAGAAGAAGTCTTGATAGTTGAGGATTTCCTTTTAGAGTTTTTGCTTCCTTTATATAGCCAGCTACTCAATCAGGTCATAATCCTCTCATTAATTTGATTAAATTTCCATTTTCATCAAACTCCATAAATCAAGGAATGCATTCATGACGCCCGCGCGATCAGTGCCAAATTCGCGATTCCACAAATCCAGGACTGCATTCATGACGCCTGCGCGATCAACGCCATTTTCGCGCGTTTTGCTCTAGACGATGCAATTTCAACTTCTCTTTTTCCTGTAAAAACACAGCCAAAAGGTGAATATTATTGACATAGAAAGAATCTATATAAATAGCAAATATTTATTTAAATTTCTCTCTTATAACTCAATTCTTATCAATTTTAACACAGAAAAACCACACTTGCCAGAGGCATCACTCCACCTAATCTCCTGGTATACTGTCTCGGTGCATCCACTAACGAGGTTGTTGACTCCACCCTTATCGAGCATATGTCATTCATGCATACATTAAAAGAGAACTTATTCAGAGCACAACAAGTGATGAAGGCCCAAGCAGATAAAAAAAGAAAGGCATGGAGTTTTAACTCAGGGGATTTAGTCCTCGTTCGGTTGCAACCGTACCGTCAATTACCGGTTAATCGCCGGTCCTCTCAGAAGTTGGCGTTGCGATTTTATGTTCCCTTTGAGGTGGAAGACCGCGTCATACCGGTAGCTTATCGTCTAAAGCTCCCTCATACGGCCCGGATCCACTGAGTTTTCCACATATCATTGCTCAGGCCCTTTCGATCTGACCAACCATTCAAGATCCATACTTTTCCCTCGACGAAGTCTCACGATCCGCTTAAACACGCACCACTGGCTATCCTAGGGACACGCCAGATATGGAGGAAAGATTCCTTAGTTCCCCAAGTACTCATTCAGTGGTCAGATCTTTCCCCCGACGACTCCACCTGGGAAGATGAAGTTGAGCTATCCCAGACGGGCCTCCTCCACGACGGACGAGAAGGTAAGAAAATGATGGAAGACGATTTGAGGCAAGTTCAGTCTAGCAACTAAGAAGAGACACCAGAATGAGCGCCCAATCAGATACCGTGTAGTGAAAAAAAACTCAGGGAACTGGTAACAGAGGAGAAGAACAAGGTAGAGGGAGACTCTAAGTAACTGAAGCAAAGTGATAATAGGACAACCGGTTTTGAGCCCACCATCGAACCTGGGAACTCTAACCTACGCAACTGTCCAATAATAAATGACCACGCCCCATGTGCTATGGCTACGATCAAAGCTCCTTGTTCGGTGCAATCTCCACCATCCACGTGCTCCATGGACCACAGCTGGCATCAACTGGAACTAACTATCCATTGGTTAAGGATCCGTTGGTTTTGTCGGTCGAATCTCCACCATCTAATGTGCGCTCCACCTCTCGCCAGCTAATAGCACACCAAGGGTCACATTTTCCAGCCCAAAAAGTTGGGCCGCAACAGGTTTCAGATCCAATGACCCAGCTCACAAGTGCTGATGATTTCAGCTCAAGTCTGTTTTTGGGGAGCAAAGTGATGTAACGGGCTTCATAAATAATGAGAGCCCAATTAGCAAATGTCTAACAGGGGAAGAGAAACTAAGCAACCCGAGCACTTCAGGGACTTCATTATGGGCTGAAATAGCTAGAAGGCCCACCAGTTAATGACATGTTAGGAATTATGGGCCAATGTTCCTTTTTCAATTTCATTATCATTTTGTAATTACAAATAGCCTGGGAGGCGATGAAGAAAACATAGAAAATTTGGACAACTTGTAACACCCCATGTATACCCGGTTTGTTAACATGTCATCGTATTAAGCCACGCTTAATTAAACATGCGGAAAATCTTTTTCTTTTCAATTATGACGTCATTATCCTTACCAAGTGGAATTACTTAATTCATTTCAAAACATTGCCTGTATCTAAATTGCAAAAGACAGCTAACTGAAATACCTCATTGATTAAATAACTGAAAGTGGGTCTCTAGTCACGGAACTACAACACGTAGACCGGACAGATCCTGATAGTTTGTACAACTCAAATAAACTTAAATATCATCAAATCAATGTGGCATGGACAATCCCCATGCTCACCAAATAACACCATACTCATCAAGTCTCAATACAAACAACATGGTAAAGGAAAAAGCATACAGCCAAGCAGGTGCATCAGCATAAACAGCAAACATGATAATCAACTAAGCTCCGGCCTCCTGCCGCTAGACGTCTCGGCCCCTGGGTTACCTGAACCTGAAATAAGCGCCCCAAACGTGGGGTGAGATCTCTAAACATAAATCTCAATAAGGCAAGGGGTCCTCAAGGATCTTCCACCCCAAGCTCACTTACATGTGCAATATAAGTTCAAAACAGTTTAACAGTATAAGTTCCAAAATAGTGCAATGCAGCAGATAATCATGTCATGTGTGTCAATACTAATCTACTGGCCAGAGAAATGTAGGAATACGTCTATTTCCCACACTAGTGCAAGACACCACTTACACCCACCTACAGTGTCACCGTCTTGTATGATGCCACATACTCAGGCTAACCGTCGAAGTGGAACAACACATACATATTATAAGCAGTTGCACATATAGCTAAACAAAATTTTCATTTATCGAAGCATGTAAACACATCATGCATATAAACCATTCTCCCATGGGGTATGGTGGAACCACACAATGGCTAAATCGAGGACACGAAAGCTTACCTTACAAGCTAACAATCCAAGCCACGAGTCCAACCAAGCTCAAAGCCCAAACACAGCAGAATCACAATCTGTTTTGGACCAGCAATCATATCAACAACCATAGTTCATAACCACATACATAAAGACAACGCTTCTCTTTTACGTTTCATGTCTTACGGCTTCTCACAAAGCCACAAGCCCTTAATCACTTGATTCTGACTTAACTTAATCATTACAGACGTTCAACTTCCACAATCTAGGGTCCACAAACCCATAGCTCAGTTCTGTATGAACAGTACCGTTAATGTTCTAGAAAACCCAGAATATCCGGATATTTGTCGGGGGCATATCCGGATATCAATATCCGGATATCTGCCTGGCAATATCTGGATATCAATATCCGGATATTCAGAACCCCATATCCGGATATCAATATCCGGATATTTCTAACCCAATATCCGGATATTTCTAATCCAATATCCGGATATTTCGTGGTAGAACTCAAATTCTGCATTTCGTGAGATATCAATCCAAAGGTCTAACTTTTACCGATTACAGAAGCTTAAACACATATTTATAGGTGTGTTTAACCTTACTCAACCTTAAGTTATGATCTTTAGCTTGTTACATGCATCAATGTTTCATTTTTAACTAAATAAACTCAAGAACAAAGGTGATGATCATACCACAAGCTCAAAACAGAACAAGGATGTGCTCTTGGAGCTCTCCCTTCAGCTCTTATGATGCAGACACCAAGGTGAACGAAAAAGGGTATCAAGGTTGGTCCTTTCTTCACAAAGGTAGCTTCTTGAAGCTCCACAAGCCAATAAGATGACTCCTACAACCCAAACTCAAAACTCAGCCACCTCTCCCTACCCCAACAGTGGCTGAACTCAGAAGATGGGGATTTCCACTCACTCACAAAGCCAATACACACAAGCTCAAGGTGTTTAAGTGAAAGATCAAGGGAGAAATGGCCACTTGGCTCACAAGAATGGAGGAAGAAGGCAATGGAACAGTGCACAAACTGACCAGCCACCAAAGAGTCATGTATTCAGAAAGTATGGCCTAGGGTTTTGGGCCAAAATGCATTTATATAGAGTTTAAGTCTTAAACACACAATATTAGCATTAATAGCTATGCTTAGCATTTTAATCCCAAACATAGGATTCTGAACCTACTCATTTTTATAAGATTTATCATATTTTTATTTTATTTTTCGCAGCACCTTTCCGGTATGCGCTTTTCCATAGCCAGTATCAGTTCTAGCACCAGTTCTCATTAGTTTAACCTGGAACTTGTTTTACAAGTCCTTTATAATATTCTAGGAATATTCATGCACTTATTATAATATTCTGGGATACTTCATCAGTACGCATTTATACCGAATAGCAGAACCAGTATCTGCACTTTTCGTCAGAAAAGCGACTTTCAGCATTATTAATCACTTACCATATATATTTAAGCCTCATAATAATTATTAGGGTTAATTATGGAATTATTTCCTAATTTCACATAATTAATTAATTAAATTCCTTCATTAACGGTACAAGTTCTTACACAACTCTTATCTCTTCTTTCTCTGTCTCTCTTTTCTCTCACCTTCATTTCTGTTGATAACACTGCGACCTCTACTCTGTTGCAACACGCCACTGCCACTAATACCACCACTATGACGCCACCACTACCATCACAACCACTGTCACCAACCACCACTACTATTGCCGCAGCCACTAGCGTCACCACCACCGCCGTCGCCACCACCAAACCACCACCATCGTCACAGGCATTACTATCACCACCGCCACCATCGCCACCATTACACCACCCCCGCCACTACCATCACCACGCCATCGCCACCACTACCATTACCGCCACCATCACCACCACCACTGTCACCTACCACCACTGCCACCGCCACCACCATGATGCCTTCACAACCACCACCACCATGCCACTGCTACCATTGTGGCCGCCACCAACCACCATACCCACCACCATTGTCGTATCCACCGTCGTCACCTCCACCACCACCATCCCCACCACTACCACCATAACCGCCACCATTACCACCATCATCGTTGTAGCCACTGCCGTCACAACTACCACCACTATCTTCACGCCACCACCACTACCGCATTGCCACCGTCGCCGCCACCATGCCACACGCCGCCACCACCACCACAACCACACCATATGGAGAGAAAAGTGATGATTCAAATTTTTTTTATATTTAATAGAAATTATTTATTATTATATTATTTGTTGTGTTATCAAAGACAATTCTTATTCTCGGAATAAAATAGAACATGTTATCAAACACATTTTTTTCTCAGAAACTGTTCCAAGGCACAGAAATAGAAAAGAATTGTTTCTTTTCTGAAACAATGCTAGAGAATAGAATGCTTGTCATGCACACCCTAAATGAAATAATTTTGAGTCATTTTTAATGAAACTACGTCATTTTGGTGTGTTTTATCATTTTTTTTATAAAATTAGAAATAAAATAAAAAACAGAGTTGAGTGAATGTAAAAATATTCAAAAACGACATAGTTTTATTAAAAATGACATAATATTTAAACAGAAAAATATTTCTGCAGTTACTGTAGCTAAGTTATCTGCATTTACTCCCAAAATAATGTCGTTCTTGTGTTGAAATATTAAAAAATTATAATCATAAAGACTATTATAACTCTGAAATAAATTAAAATTACAAAAACACCTTGATTTTCGTCCCAAAACGACGTCATTTTGGCCTCAATGCAAATAACTTATCTGCATTTACTGCAAAAAAATGAACCCATATTTAAAATGACAAATATTTTTTTCTAAAAGTTCATAGCAAAATAAAAAATGGGTAAAATAATATAATTAATACAAATTTAAAAACAAATTACACAACTAATATAGATTTTGTTCTGGATGAACATTAATAGGTTAATTTCTCTCTCTGGTATGTTATCTGTCTGTATTAATGGGTTTTACCTCATTATATATGCTATGGCTGACAGTTATAATCATGATGGGTAGTTACTAGTAGTACCATTTTTAAGATCGTGGTAGGGTCCACATATGCCACTAAGACTTAGGCTTAGACGTGGGCTAGGGCCATCTTCTAAGCTTCCAAAAAGGATTTGGAGTATGCCTACTCATGCTAAGCCTGCTAAACTTATCTGGTCAAATACCTTAAATATACTTAACTAGGTCCATATTACGAACTCGGAACATTAAGCCCCCCAGCTCGGAGTATTATATAAAATACTTTGAGCTTATTATATGGATTATTTTTATCAAATAAACTCGGAACGTACCATTAACCCTACCATTAAATGCTACCTGCCCTAGCCTTCTGCATCTGCCACGTGTCTTCTTTTTAACTTGATATCGATTTTCTAAAATGGCGCGATATGACATCCCTCAATCATTTCATTTTGAAATTCTAAACGGTAACTTAATTAACACGCTTCCTCTTCAAATCATCGGTCTCTTCTTTTCCCTCATTTCCATCTCTTCTTTTTCCTCTTAACTTCTTCTTCAAAACTCATCATTTCCTTCCCTTAATTTTCCTCATAACCTAACCCTTATTCCTAGCTTTTCTTCGCTTTCTCTCCATCGTTCTTTTTCGTCGGTTGTTGACGTCTTCTTACATCTCCTGCTTCCTTCTATGTCGTCATTGTCTACTGCTCCAAGTAAGTTTACTTACCTTTGTATTCTTTCTTTTCTTTCTTGAAAAACTTATTGTATATTTGCATTCTTGATTGTTGTTCATGTTACATTTCATTATTGTTGTTCATATTTTTTGCTACTATGAACCCTCTTAATACTTCCCCTAATATCATCTCTAACGAAGAGATTCCATATCACTTAACACCCTCCTCTTCGCCAAAAAATTGTTATCCTTATTATAAGATCCTTACCCCTTATAGGGCCTCTGCGTTCCCTATGCCAGGTTCTGGGCGAATTAGAATATCTTCACATCCTCAACCACGTCTTGATAATATATTAGCTATTAATTCCTTTCCTGAGTTGGAGTTTAACAGTGTCTTTCCTTCCAAGCACATGCCGAGGAATCACCCTTACTGTTCGCTTCCCGCTTCTCGCTTTGCTCTTCCTCCCAACATGGTGGGTTTAGAGTGGGTTGACGAAGAAGCATTAGGACTTCGTTCAACTTATGAGAATAATCCGACTGCTCTACATGCTGTATTATAGTCGGTACCTCTCTTTCATAATTCCATAATTACCTCTTTCCGGGTTGCCGTACCAGGCAAAAATGACCGAATATGTTCACCATCCGGGCAAGATGATGACACTTTCATTTTTGTCTACTAATGTTTATTTTCCAAGCTTAAGATCGTATTACCTTTTACGAACCTTTGAAACAATTTGCCTAGCTTATGGGTTCACTTATTCTTCCCGGGTATTTTTCTGTCTTTTCGTTGAGTTCCGAAATGCCATCGAGAAAGGAAGTACCGTTATAATTGGGTTTCTTTGAAAACTCGTCCAGGACTTAGGTGGTGTACTATATATCAAGATAACTGGAAGAACTTTAAGGAATATTACTTCAAAATTTGTACTTCTGAAGCTCTTCCTTCTACACCATATGCTTCTTCCTCTTCCTCTCAATCTGCAACTCCTACAGCTTTCTTTTTGGATCAAGATGGACTTCCTCGGTTCCCGTTATCTTGGAACCGTGCTCATTACACTCCTTCTGCAAAAGTGTTTTTAACTAACTCGAAGAATCTGACTAATGAAGAGTTTGAAAGCTATACTTGGTGTAAAGATTTAGCACATCAATTGACAAAGGAAAATGCTTCTATTTCTCCTCGCTCCATTTTAGAAAATGGAGATTCTTTAGAATGAGTTCGCAAAAAACATAGTAAGTAAACACTAACATATTTCTTGCACGCTATTATATATTCTATATCTAACTCCTCTCTTTTTTTTATAGATAAAACCATGAATCCAAAGTTTTTTTCCTGGATAAAAAGAAAGGAAGTCGGACTGATGCTCTTCCAGCTTCTGGTGAAAAGGATCCTTCTTCTGTTACTCCGTCTCCTATTCTGACTATATCCGCTACAGGTTTTGCTCTTGCAGATACTATTTTGTTTGATGTAGAAACCAAAACTGATTCTGGTGAGCTCTGGAAAAGAAAGTGTGTCCGGGTAAATGGGCAGAGTACTGATACTGCTACTACTGACAAGCCTTTGACTCCAACGACTTCCGTCATTGTTGCTCAATCACAAGGTCTTAATTTAATGGAAAAAGTGAAACCTTACTTCACTACAAGACTTCGCAAAAAATGGGATAAGTTTTTTCTCGAACAACTCATATCTAAATTCAATGTTCTTCGGGATAATGACATCCGAGAAGCGCACTTTTTTGAAATGGCCCTCCTAGCTCTGGCTGAACGTCATCAACTTCTAGTTAAGCTCAAGGATCTTCAAATTTTCTAAAATAATTTTAAGACTGAAAAAGAAAATCTCCAGGAGCGGGCTGAGGCTGCTGAATTCATTGCTTATAGTTTCCATGTAAAACTGAAAGAAGCTGAAAAGATCGCAACCATCACTGAAGAAGCCTCCAAATCAACTAGTGAAAAATTATAGTTTGCTGAGCATAACTACTCGGAGTTGAAAAAAGAACGTGATCAATTGAAGAAGAATTTCGAAGACTCAGATCTCCGAGTAGCTGAACTGAAACTGGAGGTAGATACTTTAAAAAGAAGGTATCCGGCCTAGAGCAAGACGTCGTTGAAATGGATAGCAAATTTGCAGCTTATGGTCATCAAATTTGTGGTTGGGTATTAGACCAAGTGGGATTTTTCAACCCGAAATCCATTCTTTATGACTTGCAGAAAATTGAGATTTTTAACTTTGTTAAGGATGGCCATTTGTGTACTCACGGCGAGGAAGGTCAAACCATTGTTCTTGCAACCCGCCCCTCTGAATTTGCCATTGTTAACTTGGACCCCAATAATACTACTACCTGTGAGGATGTTTCTGGACCTCACCAAGAAACTTGAAGGGGTGTTATGCCACCTTTGTTTGTACACTTTTTTGGGCTGACATGCCACTTGCGATGGATGTATTAAACAATATTTCTTTTACTATTTCTTTTATCTTCCTCTCTCTTATTCCTAAAATTTTATGTTATTTTTACTTCTTTCGTAATCTTACTCGGATATAACCTTCGATTACCTTCTCTTTTTCAATTGTTTATTAATAATACTGTATTCATTTATAAGTAAAAATTATAAGCATATTTCAGTTTTCTAGGCTTGTATTTGACATTTTCCAAGTAATTTTATGAAAATCTTGACTTCGCCCTTTTCCGAGTAAAAACCAAATGTTGCCTAAACCTCACATTTTGGCGACCAAGTACTTTTATTTATGACCGCTTCTGAATAGGAATTGAATGGGTGTCTCAGAGGTCTCATCTTGGTGGATAGGAACTTTTGTTTTTGCCTGCTTCCGAGTTGGAATTGAATGGGTGCCCAATGAAAGTTGGAAATGGCCTTGAAGGCCAATGCATGCAAGAGGGAAAAACAAAATTTTTCTTTGCGGAATATACATGCACAACAAGATCATGCTTTAGGAAAGCATGATGTTACCTTGTTCGTGAAATCACCAGATGATCAAGGCAGGTCTGAAGGGTTCAGACCCTCTAACGTTGATCCACACCACCCACTCGTCTAGGTGCAAGAACTCCTTCTTGTGAAGCCACCAGATGATCACCACAAAGAGGCTTGCTAGGCGCTCTATGTATGAAGATGGAGGCTAGGTGAAAGTGTTTGAAAGAGTGAAGCTCTCAATGTGAAAGCTTCACAAGTGGCACAGGAGAGAAGAGAGAATAGGCTAGGCTTTTCAGAAAAAACACTTGGAGGAACAACTAACCACTTAGGCGCATAAGAGGAGAGTATTTAAAATAAAATACCAATCAGATATTTCTCCCAAAAATCTGATCATTAGGCGCCAGATTGGAGAGAGAGAAGTGGAGCTGTTTAATTTCAAAAATTGCTAACAGGCTCCTGGAATATTCTCTTGAGAATTGGTTCAAAACCTATTCAAAATTCTGATCAGAAATCTTCATAAGATCAGCTATATGGTGCGCCCCGTATAGCCCAAAAAGGTGACCAGATACATCTGAGTAGTTGCATTCAAATTTTCTCCCAACTGACTGAATCTTCTGGAGCTGATTTTGATGAGCAAATCTTGCTCACCAACAGCCCAAATCAGCGCCATATATAGCCTTGGATTATGTCCAAAATCTACTTGGATCTTGTCCAAAAGATTCTCTCATGATACTAGTGATTTGTTCCAACAAGATCTCATCTTATCCTTTTGTTATGAAACAACCTTTCATAGGCAATTCAAATTCAAATTCAAATATTTGAATTCAAACATTCAAATATTCAAATTCAAATGTTCAAACATTCAAATTCAAAATTCAAATTTCAAATTTCAAAATTCAAATTTCAAAATTCGAATTCAAAATCCAAATTTCAAAATTCAAATCTCAAATTTCAAATTTCAAATTTCAAATTTCAAATTTCAAATTCAAAATTCGAATTTCGAAATTCAAATTCAAAATTCAAAATTTCAAAATTCAAATTTCGAATTCCAAAATTCAAAATTTAAATGTTTGATAATTAATTTAACTAATTAAATTAATTAGTAATGTCTTGGACTATCCAAGCCCATTACAATGATCCATGCGCCCTCCACCCCTTTAGGTGGAGTTCCAAACAACTTCTTGGGCTAATAACTATTATTAGGCCCAATACCTTTAATGCTAGAGCATCTAGACAATTAGGTGTTTGTGTGTGACCCATTAGGTCCAACTTAGCCACTGACATAAATGGGCTTGGGCCCAATAAGCCCACAACCCATCTAATGACAACACAAAGCACTAGCAATCCTTTGTTGCCCCAGAACTAGTTAGATTAATGATTTGATCGTCCTATTAAACATATTTGGTTACCGTATGTTTGTCCATTCGTCTCGGTTACCTTCCCATAAAACCTAGGGTAAAGAAACGTATCATCCCTTGCGGTTTAGGGTTAGCTTTTTATGAAATAGGGAGTCTTCGATTTACTGACTCTAAAGGAAGATCATCTTATGATCTCTTTTACTATGCATAGATTCCCGAGTCACTGTAAATGTCATCCCGATTTCTCCAGTTTAAGGATAACCTAATCTTTCACAGAGATTTGACGAATTCCTTCAGCTTATTACCCTAGCCTTGTGCCCTATCAGGACAAGCCCAAGAGCATACCTATGAGTCTCCATGTTTCAGGCAGACGAGGTATATAATCAAGGCATGCCTTCTAGAACACAGTCTAAGTGATAACTTCTGGTCTGTGGAAAGACATACCCAAATATATAGAGATTACTCTAATGATACTATCTGTGAGATTTCCTCATAGAGTCTCTTTGAGGGTCCGTTCAGTGCGAGCTATACCCTTATAGGTCCAACCACGACTTTAGCTAAGACATCTCCATATTTGTAGCACATGAGGTCTATACCTTGTATCCATATACAAGTAGATAGGTCGTGCTAGTCTTACCCGAGATTACTGACCCCATTCTCAATATCTCTAGACTAGGAACATAAAATTAGGAATAAACATCCGGTATTCTTGAATCCTCATGATTGTGATCTCATCACAGATACTCAAGAGATACCTATTTTATTCCACGGGGTTTATCAAGTTATTCATAATATATTAACATTAATATCGAGACATAATTATGAAACAAGATAAAGAGTGCTTTTATTTATTTGCGACAATATTAAAAAGGTCTACATCTATGTCCTTATTTAATCATAAGATTGTCTCTAGGACACCCAAATACTAACACCCAATAGGCTATATTTTGGCGGCAAGGGACTTCAATTTTATTCTTGGCTCCAATAATTTTTTTGGAACTCGCTTGTATTATTTGATTCAAATTCAAGATTACAAAGGAAATTTTCAAACTAATAAACTTCAAATCTGAAAAAAGTCTAAACATCAACTTAAATCCTGACTTACTTTAAAACTTAAAACAACAACAAAATAAACTAAGCGAATCCCTTAACTGAAATACCTCTTGAGCTTATCTGCATTCCAATGCCTTGGAATTAACTTCCCATCTAACTGTGCCAACTGATACGCTCTTGTATAAGTGCTAGCCACCACTTGGTACGAGCCTTCCTAATTTGCTGCTAATTTTCCATCCCCAGCATTCTTGTTTCCTATATTTGCTCGCCTCAACACCGAATCTCCAAGATGAAAAGATCTTTTCACTACAACGCGGTTATATCTTGTCGTTGCTCAGTTTTTGGAGGCCATCTCCTTAATAGACGTCTTCTCTCTTTTTTCTTCCAATAAGTGTAAATCAATATTCATCATTTCACTATTTACCTCTTCTTTTTCTTCTTCTATCATCTTCCTTCTCCATGACGGCTCTCCGACTTCTACTGGCAACATTGCATCGAACCCATAAGTCATTTTGAATGGAGTTTCTTGAGTACTAGACTGGGTTTACGTCTTGTATCCCCACAACACATTGTCTAGCTCTTCTAATCATTTCCCTTTACAACCCTCTACTATCCTTTTCAAGCCATTTGTAAGAATTTTGTTAGCTGATTCAACTTGCCCATTCGTCTGGGATGCTCCACTGCTGCAAAATGGTGCTTTACTGCTAAATCAGCTACCGCTTGTCGGAACTGAGTCCTGTTATCAGTAATAATTATTGCCAGTATACCAAACCTACATACAATCTTTGCAAAAAAGAACTTTTGGATCTCCGGGAAGTAATACGTGCAACGGGTTCTACCTCTATCCACTTTGTAAAATAATCAACTACCACCATCAAATATTTAATCATTACTGCTGCTTTGCGAAAGGGCCTAAAAGGCTCACTCTGTCTATTGGCCATTGGCGACATTTTTCAGCAGTCCCTTCTATGATTTCGTACCCCGATTCAAGTGTTCCTGTAAAGAAGTACCCTCCTGCAGCAAAATCTAAGTGAGATTGAGAAGTATGGTCAAGTCTCTTATAAAAAGATTGTAACACTCCCCAACTCTCCACCCCATGGTTTGGACATTTTCTTATGATGTCCTTATATCTCTCCCATGCTTCATAGAGATTTTCTCCATAAAACATTCTGAAGTTAGAGATTTCTGCTCTGACATCAGCTTGTCGAGACATTGGGAGAAACCTCTCTATGAACTTGTTAGAGAGTTCTTCCCATGTGTGGATTAATCTAGGGGGAAGAGTTTTCATCCAAGTTTTAGCTTTTAATCCCAAGGAGTGAGGGAACAACCTCATTCTCATGCTCTCCTCTATTACACCCTCAGCTTTAAAATTATCACATATATCTTGGAATGTTGTGAGGCGTGTGTAAGGGTCTTCTGCAGGGAGTCCATTGAAGATCCCTGCTTCCCTAATCATGTGGAACATGATAGGTTTTAATTCAAAATTTGGTGCTACAGGGGGGAGGATTACTCCTCTGTCTGGTCTGTTCCTGAAAGGAGCAGCCAGAGTTCTGAAGTTCTGTTCAGGGGGAATCTCTTCATTGTTGTGATTGTGATCAGCCATGTTTTCAAGAATTTCCTCCCTGAGGTTCCTTCTTCTCCTATGGAGTGCTCGTTCTGGTTCAGGATCAAAGAGAAACTCAGGTATTTCAATGGAGTGGTCAGAGTCTGTTTCAAACTCTTCACTCATAAACCAATAACACAGGTATATATATATATGCACAGCAGATTCAGTGATAAAGAGAAAAATATAAAAGTAAAGTCAGATATACAGTATATGTGTTAGAAAAAAATGATAAGAACAGCAGTTAGTGTTTCTATCCCCGGCAACGGCGCCAAATACTTGTTGGGTGGTTTGCTGATGGTGGAAAAATATAAGTTCTAATAGGGGACGTTCCTCTGTTCTGGGAGAACACGGATTCGTCCCTCAATTCCAACCCAAGTGCACAAGTGCACGCATCAAGTAATAAAGGGAGTATTAATGCCCAAATTATCGTTCCCACGAGGATAGAGTGCTAATTATTGTTTTATCACTGTTTATAGAGAATGAAAATGAGAAGAAAAGTTAGTAAATGAACTATCTGGTCAAACGTTCCCTACTGTCTTGACAACGTTCCTCAGGAATAGTAGGTTCAATCTGGTGTCAAACAGTTGCTCGCTGCGTTATGTATATGACCCTTCCTATTTAGAAGAAGGTAAGGTCATAATCATTGGAGTTTTTGTAAGTACTAAATAGAATAAAAACTACTAAAACAGAAATAACTATAATCAAGAGACAACGGGGTGGTGGTTAAAACAGTTTAACAGAAGGAACGGATTCACTGCTTCACTCTTAAAGGGGTTGTTTTCTATAACACCTCACATATTTGAAATCCAATATTAAAGGTTTAATTGTTGGTTAGGGGGTTAATTTAGTAAAAATCCTGAATTTGGGTGAAAATACACACGAAGGGAAAAATGGTAAATTGGAAAATACGTAACCTAACCTGTGAGATGATAAAATTATATTTAATTTGATGAAACTAATGATGGAAATGGATTCAGAACGAAATTTGGAGTGGATAGACACTTTTTGAAAAATTTGATTAATAGTGGTCGTTCCCGGAGTGGGAACGACATTCAGCAGGACGTTTTCATGGTGGGAACGATATTCAGTAAGTTGTTCCCAAAGGGGGAACGACATTTCCAAAATAGTAACAATATTCAGTAGGTTTTCCCCAAAAGGGGGGGAACAAAAT
The DNA here is from genome assembly GCF_033153095.1 of Gastrolobium bilobum. Lineage (NCBI taxonomy): Eukaryota > Viridiplantae > Streptophyta > Magnoliopsida > Fabales > Fabaceae > Gastrolobium > Gastrolobium bilobum. Next base: position 157,873 of record NW_026896716.1, on the reverse strand, counting down.
TCTCATGGGGGGAATGACGTTCCTAGGTTGGGAACGTCATATAGTTATTTTGGGAGAAAAATGTAGTGTGGAAAAGTTATCGGAAATCCAAAAATAATGTTGAGGGTAATTATTAAATCACTTTGGTGAATGTTAAAATGATGATTTGATCATTAGAACATAAATTAATTGGATGATTTGAGAGTTAATTAAAGATTAGTGGTGTGTTTGAGTGATTTTAAATGAGGTTGAACTTATGGGGTCTACCTCACTTAAGTGGAATATTAGGACACATGATAAATAGTGAGAGTGCATCATCTTCCTCACTTTCTCCTTCAAAACCCGCAACCCCCTTCCACCATTGAAGAAAATAGTTAAAACTTGAGAAATTGATAACTCAAGCTACACTCAACGAAATCGAACGATTCCAAAGCCAAACTTGTGTAAAATATCGAGAGGAACCCATTGCTACCCTTATTTTCAAGTGGGGAGCATTGTGTGAAGAGATCCTCCCTTTAGAAAGTGACATTTTTGAAGCTTTTGTGGGTCATTGGAGGCGGCTTGACTTGCTTTGATGCTTGAAAACACATCCTAGGAGTCCTTGGAGATCATTTGTGGTAAGTACTCCAACTCTTGACTTGATTTGATGATGGATTGAAAATGGGTATAAATCTTGAATATGTGTGAGTTGATTGATGTAGTTGGAGGCATGTAATGGTAGTGTCCCTTTGGAATTTAATGCTCAAAATGGTGAATGATGATGATTGAACCAATAAAAAATATTATGATAATGTTTGGTAACTTAGACAAATTTTAATGGATGTACTAGGAGTTGTTGTAAAATAAGGTGTTGAGGAACGATGTAAATGAGTTATGGATGCATCGAATCATTAATAATAAGGTAAAATGAGTGTGTAACGCATATGAATTGAGTGGAAAACCTTGTTCCCCTTGATATGTATTTTCGGCCTAGAGGGAGCGATTAGGGGAAAGTGATGCTAAGTGATAATGTAAGGTAAATGAGAATTGTATTGGTTTTGAGAAAGGTTGTGTAACCATGGAGTTGATTGGGTGTGATTGAAACACGTTGGGTAACATTTTGGGCCTTGTGGCCGAACCTATAGTGTGATGGAGGGATTGCAATATGTGATTTATTGTGCTTGTTGGACAAGTTAATTGATGATCTTGTGTGTGCGATCATTGTAGGTGGCCTCCCTCGGACACGATTGTAGATGACTAACTCTTGAAGCTACCTAGTTTGAGAGCTTCTAACAGGTAACCTCTTGGTACTGGGGTTTGATCCCCTTGTGAGTTCCACCATGCCCGTTGAGGGTGATGGTAGGAAATGTATATGAGTAATGTAGAATAATATAATCATGCATTTAGTATGTATATTGGTACATAAGATGTACCAAGTCTCTGGCCAGTTGACAGTTTTTGCCTTCGGGCTTTACGAACTTCCACTAGATAGGTCTCCGAGAGGGAGTTCCAGTTGACCTAGTGTAACAGCCCGTTACGTACCAGTATTGTTAAAGCTGTGACCGTAACTGTAAACTCTTGCGGAATACTTAATTTAACTACCTTTTATAACTTATTTTACTTATTATGAGTTACTAAGAGGTTCCATAAACCCACTTAGCCAATTCCTTAACTTTACGTTTTTACCTCTTTAAACATAGTTTACTAATTAATTTACTGCGAACACACCACTCGCAATCAGACCTTCCCTTCAAGTTATATTTTTTTCTTACTTAATTCCCTTTCTAAGAAGCTATCACACGCTGTAATCGGAGCACGTTTGCTCCGGATATCGCAGTTTGGAGTTGGACAGGCAAAACAGCCAGCCAACCTCCAAACAACTCAAACCTCTCTCACTCCATGAATTACTGCGTAAAATATACTCATCAATTTGCTCTCAAATTTTTATGCTACAAACTAGACACCTCAAACTTCAATTTGATATATCACACGCTTAATTTGGCCAAGAAACGAAGCGGGAATAAAATTCCCAAAACCAGACCAGACAGCCCTCAAGTGCAGGGCAAAAAAGGGCAGTCGGGTTCCAAGGTGTCCACAGGGTTTCTCACAACCCAGAAAATTCTTAGATTTGGAAACCATGTAGGGGACATCTCAAGCTTAAAAATGGCATATGGAACGTCCCTATCGGACCTTTCTGGAGGGAGATATGCTCTCCCGAAGTTCACCTAAAATATGTCAATTCTACAGAAAATTCGCCAGAGTATCCTTTGTTTTTCCTCAAAATCCCCAAATGTTATAAGCCCACTCATGCCTCAAATACACCTAATAAACATATATATCGCAGTAACAATCCAATCGGTGGCACACACAAGGACCAACAAAGCCTTGAGGCACTTACAACCCAATCCAGTTTATAGTTATTAGACATATAGCTCATATTAATCATTCTTAAATAGTTGTAATCACTAACACCATTTTCATGCACATTTTCATGATACATGTAATCATAAATCTAAAATAGGCCTAAGGTCCTTCCATCTTAGTACATCATGCATCTCTTTTTATATTTACAACATACACTTAATATTACAACTTACAACTTCCACTTCAATTACTCTTTACAATTTTACAACTTCAATTACAAATTTAAACATAAGTTCAAATGATACAAACTACTAGACTTAGGCATGCCAACAAAAAAATATGCCAAATACTGAAATGCTCCTCTATCACTCTGCAGGCCTCTTGCCCGCTGCTCCAATGCCACTAGTACATCCTGAAATAAATGTCCCGAGACGGGGGTGAGATATACGAATTTATCTCAGTAACCCAGAGGTTCTGGAGAAGACTCCGCGCAATGGTTTACTTCGATGCATATAAATAGAATAAAACAACCACTTTGAAAACGAGATATAGCAAGGGATTTAGAGAAACGGGGAATATAGGGATACAAACTACGAAGATGCGGGATGGTAGCTACCAATACCACGCACGCCCTGGGCATATATAAGCCTATGGGTATCATCCAAGGTGCGTTCCAAGAACCACAACCATGATGCCCCAAACCATCCATAACACCCGAGACATTCCTAGTGTGCTCCTACCCGGATCACACACCATGACCCTCTGTCAACTGGAACTCCCTCTCGGAGACCTATCTAGTGGAAGTCCGCACTGCCCGAATACTAAAACTGTCTACTGGCCAGAGACCCGGTACATAGTACCCACTGTGATATATCCATTCATGCCAATGTTGTTCTATACTATTCATACACACTTCCTACCGTTGCCATCAACTGGCAAAGTGGAACAGAAAAGGGGAACAAGCCCCAATACCAAGAGGTTACCTTTACTAGTCTCCTCACAAGCTCCGCAGCAGCTTATCCCACAACTTGGTACACAGCAAAATGCCTACACAGAGGACATTCCCATTCACTCATAATTCAACCAATACATGCTAATTTACAATTACACATGCATTGAACCAATTACTTACCTCAATCCACTTGGTCCAGGACCAAGGGAAACTGACTGATTCAAGATTCGGGATTCAAGTCGACGTACGGCAACCTATACAATCGCGTACAACCATCAGTACGCAACAAATAACGTCAAAACGCAAAATTTACAAAATCTCCTCTTATTTTTCTAATTTTCTTTCTCATTTTATTACGCCTCAATTGGTTGCCAAGAGGCCAGTTCAAGTGCCGTTTCGCCATTTTCGCGTCGAATTACATCAGAACGCGAAAACCGCGAAATTCCTTCCCACCCCCTTGGTGGTTCGGCCAAACATGTGTTAATTGGAGATTTATTTTTCTAAATTTTCTTTCTCATTTTAGTACCCATCCTTGGGTTGCCATAAGGCCATTTCAAGTGTCGTTTCGCCGTTTTACGTCTTTTAAGCATCGTTTCGCTAAATAGTTCGCTCTAGGCTCATTTAGGTCCCTTAACACAATTCATTTTTTTCCATTGATTCAAACACTTTCCAACCATCACACAACCCATCTAATTACCCTTTGATTACACAACACATGATCCCTATAATTTTTCCAACTCGATTCCTCCATTTTTATAACATACCCAATTTACACCCTTTGCACACATTCAAGGATTTCCGTCAATTCTTACAACTCCACACCTCAACCAATTACATTATATCATCATTCAGTCATACAACAACTCATTATCAACATCACAACACATTTTCCAAAATTCCATGTCATGACCATAAAAATTCCTAAGTTAAATTCATCAATTTTCACCAATAAATTTCATTGCGTTTCTAGCTCTAATACATCATTCTAACACAATATCATCTAATACACATTTTCTAATTGAGCTCTCTAACACAACATATCATCAATCAAAGCTTTAGGTCACAAAATCAATTCATCACAATCAACCGTTTAAAATGCAAGAACACTCACCCAAATGGAAGGTACAAGGCTCCTCCTAACTATACTCCACCATTGGAGCACTTGGAAGCTCCAAGAACACAAAAATTCCTCCCAAAACCGTGACTATAAATGGCCAAGATTTCCTCACACACACGATTTCAAGGCTCAAGAGTGGTACCAATGTGTTTAGAAGGATGTTTCCAACAAATTTCAACACAAGAATCACTCGATTTGGTTGAGAAATGATCAAGTTATGGTGAAATGAAATTTTGGATGCAAATGGGGTTTTTAGGGGAGGGAGCTGTGGTTTTCATGAAGGAGGAAGGAAAAAAAGATGATGAATAGTGTCCTAGGATGATGTGGCTTAAGTGGTTTAAGTGGGGTGGGTCCCACCGCCACCTCACGCGATTTCAAACTCATTTGAATTCCCCTCCGATTCCACTAAACGTCCATAAATTCAAAAACTATTTACAAACTCTAATTTTTAACATTAACCATTCTCCCTTAATTATACTTGATCAGATGAATCCGGAGTTTTTCGGTCATTCGGAGAAAACACTGTTTTAAGCTATTGCGCGCGCCGTTGGCATGCTTCCCCAAACTGACTTAATTCTATCAAATATTCTCAGAAATCATATTTCCTAGTTCTATGGACCATTATAAAACATATTTGAAACCTAGAGCTCAAAACTCAATTGGCACGTTTTACGGTGCAATCGTACCACAATATTTTTACCCGGTAAAAACACTATTCACTGATTTTTCTGAAACTTGCCTATCCACTTAATTTTTCGTTCTAAATCCATTTCCAGGGTTCTTTTTACCATCTGAGACCTTCTACTCAATTTTTATCTTCCCAGGGTTGCGTGTTGGCTAATTACCGTTTTGCCCTTTCTTTGTATTTTGACCTAACTTTTAGGATTCTCACTAATTCTTCACTTAATTACTCACTTAATATTTTAAATACTTAATTTAAAATTGTGAGGTGTTATAATCACCCCACCTTTTAGAATTTTTTCCACAAAATTAACTCCTTACGATCCCGTAACACGGGGTGTATTTGGGGAATCTCCTTTCCACTCTCTACTAGCCCCCTTATTTTTTTTAGGCGTGCATCTTTAAAATTTTACATTTGTCACAGACATAACCTCGTCTTTGTGGTATCCATCGTTACCCATCCTTCACAATCTTGATAGTTTCGGGGATCTGGCCCCTTAATTCATTATATTTTCACTGTTTCCTTAACCCACTGTTGCATTTTCGTTACTGTAGTTCATAACATACTCACTTTACAACTTGTCACTTATGGTTCCACGACCTTTAATTCATAATACCTTAAGCTTTTCATGGTTTACAGTTGTACTTTCACTAATTTATAGGTAATATATAATCACATTACAGATTTATTGATGTCAATTCACCTCATTCTACTCTCTATCTATCTTTCTGACCCATGGTCGTTCTCAAAAGCATCTAATCGTTTTCATACTAGGCTCTAACCGTTCTCATGCATATTCACTAGTTATTCCTGAAGTATTTCCCACTCACATTAAATTCTATACTCATATACTTCATTTTTCCTTGTCGCGTGTCTTCACCTCTTCTTAGGTACTCACAACTATATCTTTCTCTTTGTGATACAAACTAATAATCCTCACAATAGTTTATGCTTCCGAGTAACCATTTAAGATCCTTTAACCACAAACACACACCTGAATTTTTCCATCTACAAACTCATTTTCATAATTTACGCTCACTGTTACTCTCTTTATTAACTTAACCATCTCAACTTCGTCAACTCAGTCAGCTCAACTCCATACTTAGACCTCTCACAGTCTAAACACAACACTCATCAATGACCTCCACATCAAGGCCTCATGCTTAATATTTTCTCCCACTAACTATTTTTAGCTTTTCATTACATTCCGATGTTGCAATTTAACCATACTTTCCACTTATTTATCACTTTTTCATAACCATCATCATTTTATCATGGATGTCAACCTCTAACACTATTACCTTACAGCTTTACTAACTTCCACCAAACACCTTGAGACGAATCATTTTTCCAAACCCATTTCACTATTAACTGATGGACCATTAGAAATGCCATGTCTCTCACATGCAAGTCTCATCCTATAGGAATCTTTGAAACTTCATTATCAAGTCACATAAAACTAAATCCATCCTTGCCACTACTTATACAATTCCCCACCGATGGGTATATCGATCTTTCACAATATTCACAGCTACCACAAACACTCGGCCATACCTCACTAGTACTTAACCAAAACAACATCAACATTGTGCATTTTCCACACACTTTCCACCATAAGTGGCATATGCGATTATATATAACACTCCTCAATCCACTCTATCAACTTAACAAAGCTATCAACCCTTAGGCAACCGATCGCAATTCCAGTTTCCAACTATTATTATACATCCGTGCTTGATTCCATCACAGTTTACCTTTTATAAGGGCTAATAATTCACCTTTTTAACCTGAAATCTTGATCATCACCAGCCTTCTTAGAAAGACACTTACTCCATCTGTCAAGATTCAATCACACTATTATCTCTTTTATCATAAGGCGAGAATTCCAACAAACTTACTACCTCACTTGGAGCCAAAATTATTTCATCAAACTTACTTTACCCCCACAATAGTGCTTCACTATCACACTTCTAACTTCTTACACACTACGCCTCACCTCTTATATCTAAATCTGACGTATTATTGTTCATTTACAAATATCTGACCTCACATTTTGCGTTAATCATATGGAAGAACTCTCTCAATACAGTGGGTGACAACATTCACAGGTTTAACCTCTCGAGCTCTTGCTGTCCTCATGGCCCCAGATGTAATGACCCACCGATCAGAGAATCCACCCATATGATCACTGCCGTAATAATAACTTACCACTAGCTGTCCATATTCAAGGGGCATCCCCCCACATGTTTCTTCTTTGTGCATTTATATCAATTATCTCTACTGAACTAACAATTACACCAATGCGGAACACTTCCTCATCTCATATTACTTCTATCAAATGCTAATAGTTTCCGGGAACATAATCCACACGGAGATATCTATACACTCTGGGCACATAGGCCGCACAGAGATAGTCATATCAAGTCTTATAACGTGCACCCAGTGCACAGAGGAGTTCATATTTATAACATATATGTATATAACAGCAAACGTGTACCCAGTACACAGGGGAGTTCACACTTATAACATATCTGTATCTAACGGCAAAACTGGTACTCTGTACACTCCAGATCACACATGGACCCAGTCCATTTGGTGTCTGTGTCACCTCTGTATATAACAGCAAAATATCTTTGGTATACTCACATGGGGCTACCCCCAATAATAATAGTAGTAGTGGTACAATATACCCTTCTTACATATAAGTCAATTCATTTTACTCACTTGCTTAATTCTTTCCACTGTTAGTTTACTTTCATTTTGGTTAACCGTCAGACCTGGTCTATAATATAGTCACTATCATAATAACCCATATTCTCTTCGCAGTTTCATACACATTTCGTAATTCTTAATAGTTTCTTCTATCCTGTTACCGTTCAATCCATAGTCCACTATTTCTTCCTTGGTTATTCTTCTCACAGATTGTTTACTCCTTTATTTTGACTAGTCACCTGACATGGTTCATATCATCATCTCTATTCTATGAATCCTGATTCTCTCTCAAGGTTTTGTACACATCTCACATCTCATAATATAATGTATTATACTTCCTACATATAATTCCTATCACACAGGGATATTCTAAACATATATGTCCTATCACAGAGGACTAATTTCGCCTCAATCCTTGCACTGGAAATTTACATCAATCTTTGCACTGACACTTATACCTCAGCTCATTAACTAATCTTCTCACTTTTGTTTTGACATTCACACTAGCTCTTTTTCTAAACACATAATTCACACTCTATGCACCTTAGTGCATACACTAATCACATGAGCTCACATTAAGTTATACATTCACTGATTCACTAATCATACAATTTCTTATTATGTTGTATCTTAGCTCATTCATTAATCATATCATCTCACCTTGTTGTTGTACAACCATAACTCACAAAGTCCTGTCACCTTTCTAATCCAGTGCCTGCTACGGCTCACATAAGCCTATACTCAATATTATGTATCAATCCATCAATTTTCCTGATCACTTTCACCCTTGGTGGTTGTAGAATATTTCTTTCATTGAAAATACCTCCACACTGTCTATCAATCCATATTAAATACCAATGATTTCACAAGCACACTACTATTAGTAGTACCTATATATAGACCACAAGATTATAATTTCTTTACAATTCTCATTACTGTCTTACACCTGACTATACAATTCCATCGTACTATTCTTTGATCACTGACACGTCTGACAAATTGCATCGACACCAATTAATTACAATAGTGCCTTCATTGTACATTCATCTTTTGTCATCCACGACGATACTCTCAATTTCTTCCTTCTACTCATACTACATAATTATTTCATCTCACTTATGTTTACTCAACAATAACTCCTGATGGATTTCAATCCCGTAATTCAATATCTCTCAATTCAACACTTCTCTAACATAATAATTTCAAGTTTTCAAATCCCTTAGGATTAGACATCAAATATTCCACTAACTCGTCAGGTTCTAAGTCACTCATCTTAGTGAAGGCTACTCGCCAAGTCCACCTGTACATAACTGTTTTACCATACTACACTTATACATAGAAATGTTGCCAATGCTATCTTCACACTATAACTTATCTCAATTATAAATCTATTATAACATATCATAGTTTTGTTTACAACTTTTACTTATAATACAATTTTCCTTTCACTTTCATCAAAAGTCAGACAAAATATTTAGGTTTGTTTTCCTTAAGTCTTCTAATATTCATATATTACTTACTGCCATCTCGTGTCCATGGAGTAGTTAACACTGCAGCCGCAACATCAGGCTAAAGACTCACATTCGGTGCTTCAAGGTTGCCACGCAGGCTTCTTACGATGACCACGCATGTAACACAAAGGAATGGGTTGATCAGACCCACACTAAGGAATCACATATGCAGTAATCGATAAGAATCTACATACAACGATGCAACACATAACACAATTATACACTATCAAAGTTCCCTAACAAAACTGCTCTGATACCATAAAATGTAACAGCCCATTATGTACCGGTATTGTTAACATTAATATGATATTAAGCGCAGTTACAATCATAGCAATTCATTTATAAAAATGCGAGTAAACTTTTTCCGATTATTACGCAAGAATTTAAAACGATAAAAAGCGTAATAATTAAAGCTGTGACCGTAACTGTAAACTCTTGCGGAATACTTAATTTAACTACCTTTTATAACTTATTTTACTTATTATGAGTTACCAAGGTGTACCCATAAACCCACTTAGCCAATTCCTTAACTTTACGTTTTTACCTCTTTAAACATAGTTTACTAATTAATTTACTGCGAGCAAACCACTCGCAACCAGACCTTCCCTTCAGGTTATATTTTTTTCTTACTTAATTACCTTTCTAAGAAGCTATCAAACGCTGTAATCGGAGCACGTTTTCTCCGGATATCGCAGTTTGGAGTTGGACAGGCAAAACAGCCAGCCAACCTCCAAACAGCTCAAACCTCTCTCACTCCATGAATTACTGCGTAAAATATACTCATCAATTTGCTCTCACATTTTTATGCTACAAACTAGACACTTCAAACTTCAATTTGATATATCACACGCTTAATTTGGCCAAGAAACGAAGCGGGAATAAAATTCCCAAAACCAGACCAGACAGCCCCCAAGTGCAGGGCAAAACAGGGCAGTCGGGTTCCAACGCCTCCACAGAGTTGCGCACAACCCAGAAAATTCTAAGATTTGGGTACCATGTAGGGGATATCTCAAGCTTCAAAATGGCGTATGGCACGTCCCTATCGACCCTCTGTGGAGGGAGATATGCTCTCTCGAAGTTCACCTAAAATATGTCAATTCTACAGAAAATTCGCCAGAGTCTCCTTTGTTTTTCCTCAAAATCTCCAAATGGTATAAGCCCACTGATGCCTCAAATACACCTAATAAACATATATATCGCAGTAACAATCCAATGGTGGCACACACAAGGACCAACAACGCATTGGGCCACTTACAACCCAATCCAGTTTATAGTTATTAGACATATAGCTCATATTAATCATTCTTAAATAGTTGCAATCACTAACACCATTTTCATGCACATTTTCATCATACATGTAATCATAAATCTAAAATAGGCCTAAGGTCCTTCCATCTTAGTACATCATGCATCTCTTTTTACATTTACAACATACACTTAATATTACAACTTACAACTTCCACTTCAATTACTCTTTACAATTTTACAACTTCAATTACAAATTTAAACATAAGTTCAAATGATACAAACTACTAGACTTAGGCATGCCAACAAAAAAATATGCCAAATACTGAAATGCTCCTCTATCACTCTGCAGGCCTCTTGCCCGCTGCTCCAATGCCACTGGTACATCCTGAAATAAATGCCCCGAGACGGGGTGAGTTATACGAATATATCTCAGTAACCCAGAGGTTCTGGAGAAAACTCCGCCCAATGGTTCACTTCGATGCATATAAATAGAATAAAACAACCACTTTGAAAACGGGATATAGCAAGGGATTTAGAGAAACGAGGAATATAGGTATACAAACTACGACGATGCGGGATGGTAGCTACCAATACCACGCACGCCCTGGGCATATATAAGCCTATGGGTATCATCCAAGGTGCGTTCCAAGAACCACAACCATGAAGCCCCAAACCATCCATAACACCCGAGACATTCCTAGTGTGCTCCTACCCGGATCACACACCATGACTCTCGGTCAACTGGAACTCCCTCTCGGAGACCTATCCAGTGGAAGTCCGCACTGCCCGAAGGCTAAAACTGTCTACTGGCCAGAGACCCGGTACATAGCACCCACTGTGATATATGCATGCATGCCAATGCTGTTCTATATTATTCATACACACTTCCTGAAAGTAGAATTGGCCTTGAAGGCCGAAACATGCGTGAGGGAAAAACAATTTTTTTCGCAAGCGGAACACACATGCATATCAAGATACATACTTTAAGACGTATGTCATACCTTGTTCGTGAAAACTCAAGATGATCAAGGTAGGTCTGAAGGGTTCAGACCCTCTAATGTTGATCCACACCACCCGCGTCTAGATATAGGAATTCCTTCCAGTAAGGCCGTCGATTGATCACCACAATAAGGCTTGCTATGCGCTCAGTGTGTGATGCAGGAGGCTAGGTAAAAGTGTTTAGAAGAGTGAAGTGTTCTAAGAGAAAACCTCACAAGGGGGCGCATAGATGAGTAGAGAAAGGCTTGGCTTTTCACAAAAACCTAAGAAGGAACTAACTACACATTAAGCACACAAGAGGAGCCTTTTAAGTTTCAAAAACAAATCAGATTTTTCTCCCAAAAATCTGATCAAAGTGGCGCCCTATGGGGAGAGAATAAGTGGAGTTGTTGCATTTCAAAAATTGCCAACAACATCCCAGAATATTCTCATGAGACTAAGTTCAAAACCTAGTCAAAATCTGATCATGAATCATCATATAATCAGCTATATGGTGCGCCCCATATAGCCTAAAAGGTGACCAGATACATTTGAGTTAGTTGCATTTCAAATTTAAATCAACTCACTCAAATATTCTCCCAACAGACCGTATCTTCTGGAGCTGATTTTGATGATCAAATCTAGCCAAAATCAGCGCCTCGTTATCCTTGGATTATGTCCAAAAGATCTTCTCCTGATATGTTCCAACAAGATCTCATCTTATCCTTTTGTTATGAAACAACTTTTCATAGCCAATTCAAATTCGAATTTCAAACATTTGAATTCAAACTTTCAAACACTTAAATTTTAAATTCAAAATCAAATTCTAAATTCAAATTCAAATTTCAAAATTCAAAATTCAAAATTCAAATTTCAAAATTCAAATTCAAAATTCAAATTTCAAATTTCAAAATTCAAATTTCAAAATTCAAAATTCAAATTTCAAATTCAAAATTCAAAATTTAAACATTTGATAATTAATTTAACTAATTAAATTAATTAGTAATGTCTTGGACTATCCAAGCTCATTACTTTGATCCATGTGCCCTTCACCCTATCTGTGGAGTTCCAAACTACTTCTTGGGCTAATAACAATTATTAGGCCCAATACCTTTAATTCTAGAGCATCTAGACAATTAGGTGTTAGTGTGTGACCCATTAGGTCCAACATAGCAACTGGCATAAATGGGCTTGGGCCCAATAAGCCCACAACCCATCTAATGACACCACAGAGCACTAGCAATGCTTTGTTGTCCCACAACTAGTTAGATTAATGACTTGATCATCCTATTACACATATTTGGTTGCCGTATATATTTCCTTTCATCTCGGTTACCTTCCCATAAAACCTAGGGCAAGGAAGCGTATCAACCCCTGCGGTTTAGGGTAAGCTTTATTCGAAATAGGGAATCTTCAATTTACAGACTCTAAAGGCAGATCATCTCATGATCTCTTTTACTATGCATAGATTCCCTAGTCCCTGTAAATGTCATCTCGATTTCTCCGGTTTACAGATAACCTAATCTCTCACAGAGATTTGACGAATTCCTTCAACTTATCACCCTAGCCCTGTGTTCTTTCAGGACAAGCCCAACAATATACCTATGAGTCTCCATGATTCAGGCAGACGAGGTGCACAATCAAAGCATGCCTTCTAGAACACAGTCTAGGTAATAACTTCTGGTCTTAGGAAAGACATACCCAAATATAAAGAGAGTACTCTAATGATACTCTCTGTGAGAGTTCCTCGTAGAGTCTCTTTGTGGGTCTGTTCAGTGCGAGCTATACCCTTATAGGTCCACCCACAACTTTAGCTAAGACATCTCCATATCTGTAGCTCATGAGGTCTTTACCTTGCATCCAAATACAAGTAGATAAGTCGTGCTAGTCTTACCCTAGATCACTGATCCCCATTCTCAGTGTCTCTAGACTAGGAACATAAAATTAGGAATAAACATGCAGTATCCTTGAATCCTCATGATCGTGATCTCATCACAGATACTCAAGAGATACCTATTTTATTCCAAGGGGTTTATCCAGTTACTCATATATATATTAATAGTAATATTGAGACAAAATATGAAACAGGATAAATAGTGCTTTTATTTGCGATAATATAAAAGGTCTACATATGTCCTAATCTAATTAAAAGATTGTCTCTAGGACATCCATATACTAACACTTCCTACCGTTGCCATCAACTGGCAAGGTGGAACAGAAAAGGGAAACAAGCCCCAGTACCAAGAGGTTACCTTTACTAGTCTCCTCACAAGCTCCGCAGTAGCTTATCCCACAACTTGGTACACAGCAGAATGCCAACACAGAGGACATTCCCAATCACTCATAATTCAACTAATACATGCTAATTTACAATTACACATGCATTGAACTAATTACTTACCTCAATCCACTTGGTCCAGGACCAAGGGCAACTCATTGATTCAAGATTCGGGATTCAAGTCGACGTACGGCAACCTATACAATCACGTACAACCATCAATACGCAGCAAATAACGTCAAAACGCAAAATTTACAAAATCTCCTCTCCTACACTTGGTAGGTTCGGCCATCCTAGGCAAATTTCCAATTTTATTTTTCTAAATTTTCTTTCTCATTTTATTACGCCTCAATAGGTTGCCAAGAGGCCAGTTCAAGTGTCGTTTCGCCATTTTCGCGTCGAATTACATCAGAACGCGAAAACCGCAAAATTCCTCCCCACCCCCTTGGTGGTTCGGCCAAACATGTGTTAATTGGAGATTTATTTTTCTAAATTTTCTTTCTCATTTTAGTACCCATCCTTGGGTTGCCATAAGGCCATTTCAAGTGTCGTTTCGCCGTTTTACGTCTTTTAAGCATCGTTTCGCTAAATAGTTCGCTCTAGGCTCATTTAGGACCCTTAACACAATTCATTTTTTCCATTGATTCAAACACTTTCCAACCATCACACAACCCATCTAATTACCCTTTGATTACACAACACATGATCCCTATAATTTTTCCAACTCAATTCCTCCATTTTCATAACACACCCAATTTACACCCTTTGCACACATTCAAGGATTTCCGTCAATTCTTACAACTCCACACCTCAACCAATTACATTATATCATCATTCAATCATACAACAACTCATTATCAACATCACAACCCATTTTCCTAAATTCCATGTCATGACCATGAAAAACCCTAAGTTAAATTCATCAATCTTCACCAATAAATTTCATTGCGTTTCTAGCTCTAATACATCATTCTAACACATTATCATCTAATACACATTTTCTAATTGAGCTCTCTAACACAACATATCATCAATAAAAGCTTTAGGTCACAAAATCAATTCATCACAATCAACCGTTTAAAATGCAAGAACACTCACCAAATGGAAGGTACAATGCTCCTCCTAACTATACTCCACCACTGGAGCACTTGGAAGCTCCAAGAACACAAAACTTCCTCCCAAAACCGTGACTGTAAATGGACAAGATCTCCTCACACACACAATTTCAAGGCTCAAGAGTGGTACCAATGTGTTTAGAAGGTTGTTTCCAACAAATTTCAACACAAGAATCACTCGATTTGGTTGAGAAATGATCAAGTTATGGTGCAATGAAATTTTGGATGCAAATGGGGTTTTTGGGGGAGGGAGCTGCAGTTTTCAAGAAGGAGGTAGGAAAAAGAGAGGATGAATAGTATCCTAGGATGATGTGGCTTAAGTGGTTTAAGTGTGGTGGGTCCTACCGCCACCTCACGCGGAGTTTTCCTCTGATTCAACTAAACGTCCATAAATTCAAAAACTATTTAGAAACTCTAATTTTTAACATTAACCATTCTTCCTTAATTATACTTGATCAGATGAATCCGGAGTTTTCCGGTCATTCGGAGAAAACACTGTTTTAAGCTATTGCGCGTGCCATTGGCACACTTCCCCAAACTGACTTAATTCCATCAAATATTCTCAGAAATCATATTTCCTAGTTCTATGGACCATTATAAATCATATTTGAAACCTAGAGCTCAAAACTCAATTGGCACGTTTTACGATGCAATCGTACCGCGGTATTTTTACCTGGTAAAAACACTATTCACTGATTTTTCTGAAACTTGGCTATCCACTTAATTTTTTGTTCTGAATCCATTTCCAGGGTTCTTTTTACCATCTGAGACCTTCTACTCAATTTTTATCTTCCTAGGGTTGCGTGTTGGCTGTTGGACGTTTAGCAAGTGCACTAGTCGTACAAGTAATAAAATGATGAGTAAAGATCGTTCCCACAAGGAATTGTGTTCAAACACCAATATACCATAGAAAACTAATTTGAATCAAATAAGAGTTTGTAAAAATCATGAATAATTTGTCACCAGAAAATTGATTTTGAGTAAATTGACACAAAGTAAATATGGATTAGGAATTAATAAAAACAACAAGTAGTCAGAAAACAACTTTCCTCCATGATAACCCATATAAAAATTGATCATATGATGAATTCCTTTCCATGTGATGTTAATCAACCTTTTACTTATCATCAAGATGTAATCCCTTACTACCCTGATAGAAACATTAATCAGAAACCCCAATCCCTTAGTGATTTCTTTCTTAATACATGCATGAAATACTAAGGTTTTAAGATTACATCAGAACTCTAACATCAATCCCTTGAGTACTAGAATTCTGATGTTGAGATTATCAAATACAGAAGTCATATAAACATCCCTGTTCTATACTACTTCTTTGATAGAAATCATTAACTCAGAAAATCTCAAATCAACACATGAAAAATATTTCATCATATTAATCAAATCAACATAATATTATCATGGAGTTCCATTGCATTCAAACTACAAAGACTCTACTCAGACATGACTAAGGAATAAATAAGAGAAGAAGAAACAAACTTCATTTCCATGTTGAAAGTCTTCAATCTCCAAACTATTACAAGGAAATCCTAATACAAAAACTAAGAGAATTTAGAGAGAAGTTAGACTAAGTTTTAGAGAGAGAGAGTTCAGATCCCCCAAGATCCTCCTCTAAGTGTCAAGGCTTTGCCTTATATAGTGTTACAATTAAAAACAGAAAACTGATGTGGGCGCTAAAACGTCCATAAGTGGCCGTTTTAGCGTCCATGCTTTACGTATGCTCAACTGCTTTTAACTGATTTCAACGCTAAAACGTTAAGGAATGACCGTTTTAGCGTCCAAACTTGGTGAATGCTCAACTAACTTTAACTGACTCCAACGCTAAAACGTTTGATTTGGACGTTTTAGCGGTGAAGACCAGAATCTTTTTCCACTTTAGGGCGCTAAAACGCATATTGCAGGCCGTTTTAGCGTCCAAGACCAGCAATTTTCCATCTTCTTAGTGTAGCAGCGCGCTAAAACGCTCTGTGTGGACGTTTTAGCGCTCATCACCAGCAAGTTTTGGCCTCTTTCTGTAACAGGGCGCTAAAACGCTCAGTGTGGACGTTTTAGCGCTCAACACTTAGGCAATTTTTCTCCTCAATTTTTCTCCTCTTGAGCTCCAGAATCTTCTTCCTTCTCCAGTTGTCTTTCAAGCTTGCTTTTCCTACAAGAATCATACAAATTTCCAATAAAGCTCTTGAACTTGTAATTGAGGACATCTTAGGACATTAACCTTGTTTTTCATCATTTAATCACACAATTTGATCCTAATTCCTGCTAAAAACCATGATGAACTAAGGGTTCATCACAATTCCCAGATTTGAATATTGCTGTCCTCAGCAATAACTTTAAAGACAGAGAAAGACTTGAGATTCTTTACACATGAAATTTATGAGGTTGGATTGAAATATGACAGATCAACTTTCCAAGATACAATCTAACAACTCATCAATCTATCTTTTACTATGACTTGCTTAACCTCATTACAATGACTTTCAACAGATCAGTAAGATGAAATGCAGAGACCTTCAACACAAAACACCCCCTCACTTGGAACTTCTCAAAAATTGTGAGAATAAACTCTCTTGCACTCTAGTGTCTAAGGGTGTACTCATCACTCAATCTCCACTGCACTCAAACTACTATAAGCTTGCCCATCTTCTCACTTTCCATAGTTACAGTGATTCATAAGCAGAACAAAAGAGGCTTTGGTGGTATGACTTGACTAAGAATAGGATTCTGTATAGAAGAAGGAAAAATGGCTTGGCATGTAGTTGGCTAAAGGTAGGATTTGATGTTGCAGAAGGTTAGATAAATGGATCAGATTCAGATAAGAGGAGGATCACTATTGAATTTATCTATGTACTCCTTAATCCTTCTCATTCTCTTCTTCCTTTTCATTTGCTCTTTTCACCACCTTTTCTACAACTTTTCTTTTTCTTGAACTTCCTTCCTCCTTTTCTTCCAACTTTCAACACTTTGTGTTGTTTTGATTTCCCTTTTTCCTCATTTCCTTTTTCTTTTCCTTTTCCAAACCAAGCACTTTGTGCCTTTACTTCCTCATTTCCCTTTTTTTTTTTATTGCATTCTTCTTTTTCTCCAAATTTCCAACACTTAACACTTAATATTTTTGTTCATTGCAGAAACACCTTTCCTACAGAGCCTTCCTCCTTACCCCTTATCTGAACACATAATCTGAAAATTTAGGATCTGGAATAAGTGCAGGGCTCTTAGTTTTATCACAAAAATTCTGGCTTAAGGCTTCCATGCAATAAGAAAATTTGGTTCAAAAGAAAAATGCCTCAATGAGCTCTACTTTACAAACCATGAACTATTTCAAGTTAGAAACAGGGCAAGTTCTAGAGTTACTCATACAGTGAAGTGCTCTCTGAACAAAAAAATTTCTGTATAGGCTCAATGTCTCACAGTTCAGAGTGCATGCTCGAATTCCTCTATATACATCAACCTGATCTCTCTACTCCTCACATAACATGAGTCATGCAAACATATCATTTAGCACATATGCAGGGATTTCAAATTGCATCAACAAATGTTTAATCCATCATGTAAAACTTTGATCATCCTATCCTCATAAAATTCACATCATCTCAACTCTAAATCCAACCTTTGTACATATAAAACACTTCCTAAACTACCTAAAACTATATTCACAAGAATTTTAAAAGAAAGGATTGAGATGTTTCCCTGTTTGTGGCTCATCAACTGTGTGTCATCATCAACTGTGTGATTCCACCATAATCATGTCATTCATTCACACCCCATTCCCAGATTTAAACGTTGCTGTCCCCAGCAACTAATTTAAATCTAAAAAGCAGTTGACAAATTCTGAAACACATTCACATATCAACAAATAGCATCAGTACTATTTAAAAGTGCATCATTCAAACAGAGAATCTCAATGTACTAACAAATATACAAAATGAAAATAATACCACAATCAACTAAAAATATCCAAAATAAAACCATAAAACAGAAAATGTATAAAAACAAAATGAGAAGTCTAATCAGTAGACTCTTCATCATCACTAAACACCAAATATGAGCCTGGATCAGCAGTAGGCAAGGGGTTGTACTCAGGATCAACACCCCTGTCCTCATCCATAGCACCAGTATCAGCAGCAGCAGCAGCAGTGGTCTCTGTGGTAGTAGCATCAACACCAGGCTGTCTCTCTGGAGTGGGTGCAGCATGAGAAGATGTAGCACCATCAGTAGGCGCAGCTCCATCCACATGATCAGCATAGTGAGTCCGGGCCATTGCCTCAAAGGCTTCCTCCTCATCAGAATGAGGGTATACAGCAGGCTGATAATCAATAACATCTAAGCCCTGAGCCTCACATATAGATTTCAACATCGTCACCATGTATATCTGAAATGAGTGCTGGCTGGACTGCATAAACCGGAGACGCCTGCGCAAATGTCTCATTCGGAAGTCAGTGTTCACCGTCCATTGCTCCCCTGTCCTTAGCCTCTCTTCAAATTCATCATCACTCTGAGTTGTAGATTTCCTACCAGGAGTCAATCCTGTGACCTCCCCTCCTCCTATCTTCAATTGCTTTGTAATCATGGCGGCATCAATTGTAGGGTGCAATTTAGTTGGTGCCCCATTATCAGTAACATCTACACCAGCTTTCTGACAAAGCAACTGAATCAAGGAACAGTGACCCAAAGCAGCAGAGTCACTGTCAGAGTGAGCCATATCATAAATGCTGTCCTGAAGGAGAATAGGAAGTTCCACCTTCGCCCTTGTCATGATAGTGTGAATCAGGACAGCTCTCTTCAGGATAACCTCTGCCTGGTTGGAAGAGGGCATGACATTTGAGATTACAAAGTGAAACCAGACTCTAGCCTCACCATTTAAATGCCTCAACCAAATCAACTTAGGAGCAACCTTATCCTTGGTTAACTCCCAAGTTTCACCAGGTTTGGCTGTCGTCTGCAAAATAGGCTCAGCTGCCCCCATCTTGGTCCAGGTGTCAAAGTTTGGGTCACTCCTCCTTGGTGGAATTTCAATATTCTGCCAGTTTCTCCTGAACTCACAACTGGCATTGTGGATATAGTCACAGAACCTTATCTTCAGCAGCTTTTGGATAGTGTGAGCATCATACTTCACTTTCTTTCCCCTCACCCAGCTAGTGAAAGTCCTCTGGCCTCCTTGATCTCCATTAAATGCATTAGCAAAGAATTCCCTTGCTATGTTAGGACTGCTATCACCCAGTATTCTTCCAAAAGTTGCCCAATCCCTGGTCTTCAGCTGAGACTGAAACTGGGGATATTCATCCTGTTCTAGAACAAATTTTCTTTCTCTAACAAATGGCCTCTTGGAAGTCTTGTCAGTATACCTTTTCTCATGTTCCTCACTTTTCCAAAAGTGAGCATCAAACTGTGGGGTAAACTCAGCTTCAGTATCTCCTCCTTGATTCACTCGTGCTCGCTTCTTAAATCTCTTTTTCCCTTTTGTAGCAGGAGCTGGTTGAGAAGGAGAAGACATTGTGCCTACACAACAAGAGAAAATCAGTCCAAATGTCAAACAATTACATATCATGAATCCAATTCCACAATTCCAGATTTAGAACTCTTGTAGTGGGGAATTTTGATCAAAACATGTATGAATTACAACCCCACAATGCCATAATGTAGACCCTCAATTTTGTATGAAACAGGGCCTGGGCGCTAAAACGGTCGCACTGAGCGTTTTAGCGTCCTGGCCTTAAACGTGTGTAAAAACTGGACGGGCGCTAAAACGGTCACACTGAGCGTTTTAGCGCTAGACCTTAATGTGTGTAAAAACTGGACGGGCGCTAAAACGGTCACACTTTTTAGCGCAATTTTTGGGTCAGGCATTTCCACGAACACCTTGTGTGTGTGTACGCTGGGTTGTTGTTTGAAGACAACTGAGAACCAACACTCACTGGATTTGTTGTCTCATTCCCAAAATACCAGTCAAAAGCAAAAGTTCAGGAGAATAATACCAATAAAACTAAATCAACATGCAATCCTACGAAGATACAGGCAATCAACATGTGAATGCCCTAGAAAATGCCCAATAATTGCATGCTTCAGATATGATAAGTGATGGAGGGAATTGAGATGAGTTACATACCTTGATGTTGATGAGAAGATGTGGAAGAAACTACGAAGATGGATGATACAAATGTGAGATAAGGAGGGCGTTGTGGAAAACAGAGGCAAAGTATAAGAATGTAAGAGGAAAAGAGAAGAGGAACTCTGTTATATCGAATTAGTGACAGGGCGCTAAAACGTTGGCTTACCAGCGTTTTAGCGTCCTTGTCCAGAGAAAAATACACACTTTGTGCAGCACAGCGCTAAAACGGTCAGACTTAGCGTTTTAGCGCTGTTGGCCAGAGTGCATGGATTGGTGTTGTCAGTGAACGCTAAAACGCTCATAATGAACGTCTTAGCGTGCACAACCAGAGAGTTTCATAATGATGGAACTCTGGGGACGCTAAAACGGTCATGGTTGACGTTTTAGCGCCCAGCACATAGCAAAAAATTTCTCTTTGATTTTTCAAAAAAAAATTTCCTTTTTCTTCTTCCTCTTATGGATATGGTATGAACATGGAATTACATACCTAGTACAGTGGGTTGCCTCCCACTCAGCGCTTGTTTAACGTCACGAGCCTGACGGTTATGATCTATTTTACCTCTAATAGAGCAACTGTCAGTAGTTGCCTATCCACAGCACTTCCAACATATAACTTCAATCGTTGACCATTGACTGTAAAACTTCTGTCCGAATCCAAAGAACTGATTTCTACAGCCCCATATGGTTTCATATCCTTTACCACAAACGGTCCAGACCATCTAGACTTTAACTTCCCTGGGAACAGCTTCAACCTGGAATTGAACAGAAGTACTTGATCCCCCACCTTGAAGTCTCTAGGTGTGATCTTCCTATCATGCCATAGCTTTGTCTTTTCCTTATACAAACTGGCACTTTCATAAGCAGACAAACGAAACTCATCCAATTCATCCAGTTGTAATAATCTTTTCTGTCCCGCTGCTTTGGAATCAAAATTCAGATATCTCACAGCCCACAAAGCCTTGTGCTCCAATCCAACTGGCAAATGGCATGCTTTTCCAAACAGCAACTGAAATGGAGACATCCCAATAGGAGTTTTGAAAGCGGTCCTGTATGCCCATAAGGTGTCATCAAGTTTCTTGGACCACTGGGTCCTAGCATTCCCAACAGTCTTCTCCAATATTCTCTTCAATTCCCTGTTGGAAATCTCAACCTGACCACAAGTCTGTGGGTGATATGGAGTGCTTATTTTGTGCCTCACTCCATACTTAGCCAAGGCATACTCCACCATCCTATTATCAAAATGAGTGCCCCCATCACTAATGATAGCTCTAGGGACTCCAAATCTTGAAAATATATTCTTTCTCAGAAAAGCAATCACCACCCTGGAATCATTGGTTGGTGTAGCTATAGCCTCAACCCATTTGGAAACATAATCAACTGCCACCAATATATACTTGTTAGAGTAGGAAGAAGGGAAAGGTCCCATAAAATCCATACCCCAAACATCAAAGATCTCCACTTCCTG
Organism: Gastrolobium bilobum; assembly: GCF_033153095.1. Classification (NCBI taxonomy): domain Eukaryota; kingdom Viridiplantae; phylum Streptophyta; class Magnoliopsida; order Fabales; family Fabaceae; genus Gastrolobium; species Gastrolobium bilobum. The sequence continues at coordinate 135,369 of NW_026896716.1, read as the reverse complement.
GATATTGTTCAACGGCATTTCATGTCGCCTAGAAATATTCCCAGTTCTCTGACAGTTGTCACATGCCTCCACAAACTTCTTTGCATCCTTGTACAAAGTGGGCCAGTAGAAGCCACTCATCAAAACTTTTGCTGCAGTTCTCTCACCTGCAAAATGTCCACCATATGCAGAACCATGACAATGCCACAACACATCCTTCTGTTCTTCCTCTGGAATACACCGTCGGATCACACTATCTGAACATCTATAGAAGAGATATGGCTCATCCCAAATATACCTCTTAACATCATGCAGAAATTTCTTCCTCTGTTGCCATGTTAAATCCTTAGGCATCAATCCAGCAGCTTTTTTGTTGGCAAAATCAGCAAACCTTGGTGGTGTAATGATAGATAAGACTTTATCCCCAACCATCTCTGTTACAGCACATATTGCCAAAACATGTTCATCAGGAAACTCTTCTCTGATCACTACTTCCGGCCCTTCTTGAAGCTCTTTTTCTGTAATCCTGGATAAGTGATCAGCCACCAAATTTTCAACTCCCTTTTTGTCCTTGATTTCTACCTCAAACTCTTGCAACAGTAACAACCAGCGGAGCAATCTGGGTTTAGCATCCTGCTTGCTCAACAAATACTTTAAAGCTGCATGGTCAGTGTAAACAATAACTTTTGATCCTAACAGATATGGCCTGAATTTGTCAAATGCATACACAATAGCCAGTAATTCTTTTTCTGTAGTAGCATAATTCTTTTGTGCATCATTTAAGATCTTACTGGCATAGTAAATGACATGCAACAATTTATTCACTCTTTGGCCCAATACCACTCCTACGGCATAGTCACTGGCATCACACATTAATTCAAATGGTAATGAAAAATCAGGTGCCATCATGATAGGTGCAGTGGTCAACTTTTCTTTTAAAACATGAAATGCATGCAAACATTCATCATCAAACAGAAATTCTTGATCCTTAACTAATAACTTGCATAAGGGCTTAGCAATTTTTGAAAAATCTTTTATAAACCGCCTATAAAATCCTGCATGACCAAGAAAACTCCTCACACCCTTAACATTTACAGGTGGAGGAAGTTTCTCTATCACAGAAATTTTTGCCCTGTCCACCTCAATTCCATTCCTAGACACCTTGTGTCCAAGAACTATACCTTCTGTCACCATAAAGTGGCACTTCTCCCAGTTCAAAACCAAATTACAGTCTTGACATCTTTTCAAAACAGAATCTAAATTCCCTAGACATACATCAAAATCAGAACCAAATACAGAAAAATCATCCATAAAAATTTCAATGCATTCTTCTATCATATCAGAAAAAATGGAAAGCATGCACCTTTGAAATGTGGCAGGAGCATTGCATAAACCGAAAGGCATCCTCCGGTATGCGAATATTCCATATGGACATGTAAAAGCAGTCTTCTCCTGATCCTCTGGTGCCACAGCTATCTGATTGTACCCTGAATAACCGTCCAAGAAGCAATAGAAAGCATGTCCTGCCAACCTCTCTAGCATCTGATCCAAGAAAGGAAGTGGAAAATGATCCTTCCTGGTTGCCTTATTCAGCCTCCGGTAATCAATGCACATTCTCCAACCAGTGATTGTCCTGGTGGGAATCAACTCATTGTTCTCATTTTTCACCACAGTCATCCCCCCTTTCTTGGGCACGGTCTGCACAGGACTCACCCAAGCACTGTCTGAAATTGGGTAAATCATCCCAGCATCAAGCAACTTCACCACCTCCTTCCTCACTACTTCCTTCATAGTGGGGTTGAGTCTCCTCTGTGGTTGCCTTACTGGTTTGACCTCTTCTTCCATCAATATTTTGTGGGTGCAAAAGGAAGGATTAATACCCTTGAGATCTGAAAACTGCCATCCAATAGCCATTTTATTCTTCTTGAGTACCTTAATCAACTTCCCTTCTTCCTCATCAGACAACATTGCATTAATGATTGCTGGATATGTTTGATCATCCCCAAGGAACACATACTTCAAATGTGAAGGTAATTCCTTAAGTTCTACCTTAGGTGCTCCTTTTGGAATGTCATCAATCTTCTTCTCAAGCTCTTCCACTTCTGGCTCTTCTTGGTAATCCTCTGTACCTATCTCTTCTTCTGATCTTTGTTCCTCAACTGGGAATTCTTCTTTTTTATTCACTTCTTCCACAACCTCCTGTATCACATCCAATCTAAAACAATCCTCCACATCAACAGGATGCTTGATGGTTTCAAATACATCAATTGTAACTGTTTCCTCATCCACCCTTAGCAACAACTTTCCTTGTTCAACATCTATCAAAGATCTTGCAGTTGCTAAAAAGGGTCTTCCTAACAATAAAGGACTTTCTGTATCCTCTTCCTCCATGTCAAGAATCACAAAATCCACTGGAAAAATAAACTTGTCTACCTTGACCAAGACATCTTCAACCACACCTTCAGGCCTCTTGATAGATCTATCTGCAAGATGCAGAATAAGATTGGTCTCCTTTAAAGTGTTAATTCCCAAAGCTCTACATACTGTCAATGGCATCAAGTTTATACTGGCTCCCAAATCACACAATGCCTTTCCCACCTCCACATCTCCTATAGCAATAGAGATACTGAAGCTTCCTGGATCTTTCATTTTTGTAGGAAGCTTCTTCTGGATTAGGGCACTACACTCTGCTGTTAGGGCCACTGTCTCACCATCAGTTAATTTCCTCTTCTTAGTAAGAAGATCCTTCATGAATTTTGCATAGTGAGGCATATTTTCCAGTGCTTCAGAAAATGGTATGTTAATTTGTAAATTTTTGAAGATATCCAGAAATCTTGCATAGTGCTGCTTCTGAATCTCTTTCTTCAACCTCTGAGGGTAAGGAACTTTAGCATAGGGAGATAAACTAACTGGCTGTTCTTTCTTGTCAGCCATCTTCTTCTTTTCCCACTTCATCATCTTTTGTGGGGAAGCATTTTTACCAACTTCTACCTCTCCTTCATTCTTATTGTCCTTCCCTTCCTCTTCTTTGTCAACTCCAACTATAACATCTCTAACAACTACTTCCTTCTCACTTTTCTCATTTCTCATTTTCTCTCCTTCATCATCAGAGACTACATCTTCAACCACAACCTCTTCTTCATTCTTTTTATTTTCCACCTTCTTTTTCCCTGGTTGAAGTACCAACCCACTTCTTGTCATAATTGCTTTACAGTGCTCCTTAGGATTCACCAGTGTATCACTTGGAAATTTCCCTTGTGGTCTCTCTGATATCTGTCTTGATAATTGACCAATCTGGGTCTCCAAATTTCTGATTGATGCTTCCTGATTTCTGAAAGAAGTTCTGGTCTCCTGCATGAATGCAGTTGTCTCTTCCCTGAATGAAGTAGAACCCTGAATATAATCCTGAGTTGTCTTAGATAACTGAGCAAACGCTTTCTCCCATGCAGCAGGATCACTTGACTGCTCCTTCATATGTGGTGGTGGAGGATGTAATGGTGGATTCAATTGGTGGTTGGAACTATAGCTGAATCCTGGGTGTTGATTCTTGTTTTTCCATGGTGGCATATAAACATTCTTTCCCTGATTGTTGTAGTTCCTTTGATTATTCTGATCATACCACACTCCATTCACCTCTGCTTGTTCTGATGATCCCCCATAATCACACTCCTCTGTCACATGGCCCTTACCACAGATAGCACATACACTCTTTGTTTCCACAGAAGCTACCTTTTGTGAAGAGAGTTGCTTAATAAGGGTATCTAATTGTTGCTGCTGTTGTCTCTGTGTCTGCATCAGTTGATCATTCCTTGCCAACAAAGCATCATACCCATCCAACCTGATAATTCCTGTCCTTCTGTCAGCCACTGGAGCATTATCAAATTCTTGAGATGCTAATGACTCAAAGATATCCAAGGCTTCTTGAGGGGTCTTGGTAGTCAATGATCCACCAGCAGTGGCATGCACCAAGGTTCTAGTGTTAGTGGTCATTCCTTGCAGGAAGATTGCTGCTTGTTGCCATGCCTCAATTCCATGCTGTGGACATTTCCTCAACAAAGTCTTGAATCTCTCCCAAGCCTCATAAATAGATTCTGACTATTTATGCTTAAAGCTTGTAATTTCATCCTTCAACTTGGCCCTCTTGGATGCTGAGAAAAACCTTTGCAAGAACTTGGTTTGCAAATCATCCCAAGTTGTTATACTTCCTTGTGGCAATGATTGCAGCCATCTCCTTGCATCATCCGTCAGTGAATGAGTGAATAGTCTCAACAGAATTGCATCTCTTGTGACACCATTTATCTTCACAGTATCACTCAACAATAGGAAGTTCTCTATGTGCAAGTAAGGGTCCTCCGCACTGGTTCCAGCAAACTGATCCTTCTGCACCAAATGTATCAAAGCAGGCTTCAATTCAAAGTTGTTGGGCTCCACTGTTGGGCGCACAACACTCCCAATTGGAGGAACCACTGCAGGAGTCATGTACTCTCCCAGTGTCCTCTGTGGTGGTGGTGGTCTGTGATTCTCTGCCATTATATCTTCCTGATTAACCGTACTTGATTCACCAATTTCTTGCAATTGTCTCCTTTGCCTGGCTGCCCTTTTGTGCTTCCTCAATGTCCTTTCTAATTCTGGATCATACAACAACAAATTTGGATCAAGTGTACCTCGCATGTACCAGAATCAAAATTGACCAAAAATTTAACATAAACTAAAATACTGAAAATAAAAGGATTCAATCTCAGAATTCTATAGTATCAGTTAGTGTTGAAAAACAAATTCCCCGGCAACGGCGCCAAAAACTTGTTGGACGTTTAGCAAGTGCACTAGTCGTACAAGTAATAAAATGATGAGTAAAGATCGTTCCCACGAGGAATTGTGTTCAAACACCAACATACCATAGAAAACTAATTTGAATCAAATAAGAGTTTGTAAAAATCATGAATAATTTGTCACCAGAAAATTGATTTTGAGTAAATTGACAAAAAAAAAATATGGATTAGGAATTAATAAAAACAACAAGTAGTCAGAAAACAACTTTCCTCCATGATAACCCATATAAAAATTGATCATATGATAAATTCCTTTCCATGTGATGTTAATCAACCTTTTACTTATCATCAAGATGTAATCCCTTACTACCCTGATAGAAACATTAATCAGAAACCCCAATCCCTTGGTGATTTCTTTCTTAATACATGCATGAAATACTAAGGTTTTAAGATTACATCAGAACTCTAACATCAATCCCTTGAGTACTAGAATTCTGATGTTGAGATTATCAAATACAGAAGTCATACAAACATCCTTGTTCTATACTACTTCTTTGATAGAAATCATTAACTCAGAGTCTCAAATCAGCACATGAAAAATATTTCATCATATTAATCAAATCAACATAATATTATCATGGAGTTCCATTGCATTCAAACTACAAAGACTCTACTCAGACATGACTAAGGAATAAATAAGAGAAGAAGAAACAAACTTCATTTCCATGTTGAAAGTCTTCAATCTCCAAACTATTACAAGGAAATCCTAATACAAAAACTAAGAGAATTTAGAGAGAAGTCAGACTAAATTTGAGAGAGAGAGAGAGTTCAGATCCCCCAAGATCCTCCTCTAAGTGTCAAGGCTTTGCCTTATATAGTGTTACAATTAAATACAGAAAACTGATATGGGCGCTAAAACGTCCATAAGTGGCCATTTTAGCGTCCATGCTTTACGTATGCTCAATTGCTTTTAACTGATTTCAACGCTAAAACGTTAAGGAATGACCGTTTTAGCGTCCAAACTTGGTGAATGCTCAACTAACTTTAACTGACTCCAACGCTAAAACGTTTGATTTGGACGTTTTAGCGGTGAAGACCAGAATCTTTTTCCACTTTAGGGCGCTAAAACGCATATTGCAGGCCGTTTTAGCGTCCAAGACCAGCAATTTTCCATCTTCTTAGTGTAGCAGCGCGCTAAAACGCTCTGTGTGGACGTTTTAGCGCTCATCACCAGCAAGTTTTGGCCTCTTTCTGTAACAGGGCGCTAAAACGCTCAGTGTGGACGTTTTAGCGCTCAACACCAGCAAGTTTTGGCCTCTTCCTGTAACAGGGCGCTAAAACGCTCAGTGTGGACGTTTTAGCGCTCAACACTTTGGCAATTTTTCTCCTCTTGAGCTCCAGAATCTTCTTCCTTCTCCAGTTGTCTTTCAAGCTTGCTTTTCCTACAAGAATCATACAAATTTCCAATAAAGCTCTTGAACTTGTAATTGAGGACATCTTAGGACATTAACCTTGTTTTTCATCATTTAATCACACAATTTGATCCTAATTCCTGCTAAAAACCATGATGAACTAAGGGTTCATCAATGAATTAATATCAATTTGTGTGATTAAATGGATGGAAAAGAGGTTAATGTCCTGGAAATCTCTCAAATACAAATTTTGAAGCTTATGTTGAAAATTTACATTGTTTTGTAGGAAAATGAAGCTCAATGAAGCAAAAGAGAGAAGGAAGAAAATTCTGAAGAATGAGAAAATTCTAAGTGTTGGGCGCTAAAACGCCCAAAGTCAAGAGTTTTAGCGCCCTGCTGTTCAAAAAGATGCTAGGTATTTTTCTAAGAATATTCATATACTTATTATAATTTTTTGGGATACTTCACCGATATGCATTTATATCGCGAAGCAGAATCGATATTCACACTTTTCATCAGAAAAGCGGCTTTAAGCATTAGTACTCTTTCTAAATATTTATCTTACCATAATTATGCAAACTCTTTATCAAATCCATGCTCCGGCATAGATAACCTTATTTAATTAATCATTTAGTGGTGCAGGTTCTTACAATATAAATGTCATTATGTTAAACCATAGGTCAAGAAGACTATGTTTGTGAAGTTTTGATGATAACAAAGCAACAATAAATACCAATATAGCTCAACATGAAAGCTCTCAATGAAAGGCGTGGCAACAAGTACTAAATGATACAAGAAGCTTATCACAAAGTGCAAATATGAAGAGAAGACTCAAATATGCAAAGTCAAAACTCAAGTCAAAGATTTCAAGATAAAAGGAGTAATAAAAGACTCAAACTATGAAGATAAATGGAGACTCAAGCACTTACTATTATACAGCACATTAAGAGTCTTCCGGGTAGAAATTTGATAATAGTTCAGATAAAAATTTCACCGGGTGTTACCAAATGACAGAAAGTCACTTAAGTGACTTGGTCAAAACCCTAGAATGACTAGGACACCCCCCATTCTGCCATTGTTGAACCTCCTTCTCTCTCTAACATTTTTGAACCTCAAGCTTTTCTCCTCCTTCTCTCTAGATTTTTTCCTCCAAAACTTCATCAAATCACCAAACACTCTTCACAAAACTTGTTCCCCTCATCCTCCTCTTCAAGAACATACCATTTTTGTTCTTGAAAGCCAAAATTTTATGGTGCTTACCCTCCATACATCAACGTTTTCATGGCTTCTTCAAGCCATGTTGTTGGTCCTTTGAGTTTTCTTTGAAGAACCCCACTTTGGTGCCTATTTCCCTAAGTTCTAGTGTAAGTTTTCTTGAAACTTCTTCTAAAAAAATCCCACATTTGTATTGTGTTCTTGATCTCTAAGCTTGCGTTTTTGTTAAAAGGTGTTCTTTGTGGAAAAGATGCTTCCTTGTTGAAGAGAAGTGGAATCTTGAAGCCTTTGTGCTCACTTGAAGAAGTAAGCATGAAACCTTGGTGAAATGGTGACCAAAACACCTCCACACCCACTTGAACAATTCAACCAACATGGGTTCTTCATGGGGTTGATGTTCTAAATGGTTAAAAATTGGTTCTTGATGTTGGAAAGTGTAGAAAATGATGGGTGGAACCAAGAGAAATGCTAAAAATGCAACCTCTAAGCTTAAGAACACTAATTGTGATTAAGGAATGGATTTTAACCCTAATAATACCACTTAATCTAATCTGCCCTAATGAGTATAATTAGGGTTTTATGTTTCAAATTTAATTAAATGATGGATTAGTGGACTAATTAAGTGTAGGACTTAATTAACTAAAGAAATGGTAAAGCTAACAAGTTAAAAACCTAGTTTCTATAACCTAAACAATTCGGCCACCTAAGGATCAATTAGGGTTAGTATGTTAAATATTGGTTCAAGACCTAATTAGGATACTAATCTAGGGTTTAAGTGAAGTGGACCATGCATAATGTATTAATTAACTATATAAACCCTAAATTAAACCTAACGAGGGTTTAAAAGCACTAATTATGTAATTAGGGAACCTAATGAACTAAGATCTAATGTTACTATGGTAATGCATAAGTGACCTAATAATAGAAAAATTCTAAAATAAAGTGACTTAGAATTTCTAACCAAAGACAATTAGGATTTGCTAATTAAACACACTTTGGTTAAATGACCAGTTTTTAGGCTAACTTTGGGAGAGCATATCTCCCTCCATAAAGGTTCAATAGGGATGTGCCATACATCATTTTCAAGAATGAGATGTCAACTATGTTGTATCAAAAGTTGGTACCATTTGAAGATGTGTAGCGTTTTGTAGGTCTGATTGAGTGGAGACTGCCCAGAGAGGCCATGTGCAGGGGCTGAACGTGTCTGCATCTTCCACGAATTGTTTCTCCCTCAGTTCTTATTCAAATTAGGGTCATGATATATCAAATTAAAGCTAAATTTGTCTAGTTTTCTGTATAAAAATTTGAAATAAATTAGTTTATTATATTTTCCAGAATCATAAAAATGGTGAGGGATGTTTGGGGCTCTATTTAGAGTTGGCAGGCAATTTTGCTTGTCCAACATTAAACGGTGATAACCGGAGCTAGAGAACTCTAAATGAGGCATGTGATACCTTTTTAGAAATTCAATTGAGTCTAGATTAATATACTAAAAGATGAGAATGTTATAATAAGTGGGTTGCGTAGAATGACTAGAAAACAGAAGCATGTACAGTTATAGGAAAACCGTAAAAGTGAGATTTAGGCTAAGTGGATTTATGGGAACCCCTTAGTAACTTATAATAATTAATGTTCAAGGTTATGAATGACATATATTGATGATAAATGTCTTGATTAGTTCTAAGTTAAGTGGAAAAGGCCTTAATCTAAGAGAGTGTATTAATGGACTAAATGTATAATGAGTTATTGTGGACTTAGGGAACAAATGAACACCTTACGTACCCTATGTAAGTCACAGCCATGAAGGATATATATGGCTAGGATGAGTTAAAAATAATACAAGTTATCTTAGTTTCCTTAGAGTGTAATTCTAAGATTATATAAGGTGCTTAAACTATATGGTTAATTGTGTAACAAGTGAACATTTCATAATGCACTAAAAACATGTAATTGAGTGATAAATGGTCTAGACTTGTAATGGGCATATTATTGGCATATAAGTATGAAATGTGGAATCATTAAATGGTTAAGTCTTGTATATGACTTGATTAATTACTATGTAATTATTGATGTGAATGATTCTCACTCTATGTGTGCCTAGAGAACCTTGAACTTGAGGATTGATTTGGAGCATACATGTTTATATTGGAGTGTGGACTTGTACTAAGCTCCTTGAGGTAAGCTCCTAGTTTTGTTTGCTCGTCTCTCTTGTGGCCTCACCATTATGGTGGACATTATGGTTGAATTGTATGAAAGTATGTGATGTATGGTATATGTGCATTTATTCACATTCATAAAGATATTATATGATTATTGATATTATGATGATGCACTGGTGATGTATGGTACGAGGTTCCTGGCTAATGAATATGTATGTAGGCTGCCTATGGCTTGACCCTGGGAGTCACACTAGGCATGTGGGACATGTCAGTTAGCTATTCTTGGGGAGAGCCCTTGAATAGTTAACCGGATGATGAGTTATGATGCTATGTTTATGCTGTATGTTTGTTATATATGCTTTATATCGGACTTGTCATGCAGGAAGTGGGCTGATGTGCCTCTGGCAAATGTAGTTTTTCAAGCTGAAATTGATAAGAATTGAGCCATAAAAGAGAAATTTATATACATATTTGCTTAGTATATTGATTCTTTTCATATCAATGATATTTCTCACCTATTGGTCGTGTTTATATAGGTAGAAGAAGTGAAAACTACAAAATTATAAAAAGCTAGTTGATGCAACTCCACACGGGTGATCCTCAGTACAATTTCAAGTAAGTTGGCGCGGACTGGCGCCACAACAGTGCAAACCCGCACCGGGTGTGAATGTCACAGGGCCGTGGTACAAAAGCCAGAAGGTTGGCGCAAGTTGGCGCCACAACAGCGCCAACCCGCGCCGGTTTCCGGAAGGTGCAGCGTGTTTCACAAAATTGGCAGAGATTTGGCGCAGAGTGGCGCCACAATAGCACCAACTCGCGCCGGTTAACGAGACTCATAGGTCCGTGTTTTGCAAGTTCCAGAGACTTGGCGCAAAGTGGCACCACAATGGCGCCAACCTGCGCCGTTGTGCGGAAAAAAATACCGTGTCCATTAAGGGCAGTTTCAGAAGACGATATGGAGATATAAAAATGACGTGTTCTGACAGAATGGAGGGACTTTTCGACGGCAGAAAGGAAGAAAAACAAGGATTGTAAAAGGAGGAGAGGAACGGAGGATTGTTCTTAGTCTTCATTTTGTAATTACACTATTTATCTTTATCTTATATAATTTTATGTCAGCCATGATAATGGTTGGCTAGTTCTTTTTATTGTAGTTAGGGTCACAAACCCTATGTGAACCCTTTTTACGCTGGATTGATTATTTTCGCTCATTTATTTTATATATTTTATTTTTACCCTTTGCATATTGATATTATTTCTGTTAGACTTGATCAACCTAATAGGAGATAATAATTTGGGAATTAGGGCTCGCAATAGGAATATTGGGGTTTTTAATTCTGAAACAGGGTAAGATAACAATTTATGCATGCTCTAGGGATAGACTTGTGTGAGTCGCAGTCGTTTGATTTATCATAATTAATGCTTAATTTCATGCGGGGTTGCTGAGGGATTAGGATTCCAATTGAATTAAAGGGTTAAATTGCCAAGGAATTGGGATTTAACTAATTATTTTAGATGATAATTTGTCTGAGTTATTAAATTGAATGAACGTTGTCAATCAATGCAAAGTTTAAAGTGGGGATCATATGGTGCGTGTACCTTAGCTGCAATGCTTTTTCATATTTAACAAAATCAATTTTTGTTTTATTTCTCATAAACACAAAGTCAAAAATAAGTCTTTACTTTTAGTTCTTATTTTTACTCAAATCAACAATATTTGCTACACCTATTAGAACTCTATCCATCTTAAACGGACAATTATTTGATATTCGATTCCAATCCCTGTGGAGACGATACTTTCTTATTACTGTATTACTTGTGCGATCGGTATACTTGCTGGTGAGCATCATGGGCTCAAGGGATTAGAGGATCCTCTAAGAACCTTGAGCTTACTGAGATGTTGTTATCTCACCCCTTTTTGGGGACATCATTTCAGGTACCCCTGGTAGCAGTGTGCAGTCTAGGGGCAAGGGCCCGCTACGAATTAGTGGATTGTGGCTGCTGTTTATTTTATGTTGTTATGTGGCATGTGTAGTGTTTTGACATGCCTAGTCAGCTTATTTTGAGACTATGTTTCTCTATGTAATAATGCTCAAGATTATTACAGTTTGAGCTTTTGGATTATTGATGTATGTATTATGAGTTATGTTAGATGCATATGATGAGTACACAAAGACATGATGTATAGATTTATTAATTTGGGCACAAAGCCATTATGTATGCACTGACCCTCTGAGGGGATCATAGTCCGTGTGGGACTTGTGAGCTGTCTGTTTATTTAATTGCTTATTAGGTTTGATTTTGTGTGGGATTGATATCCCTAGTTGTCCAAAAAACAGCCGTTTTGCTGTCCACGAGACTCCTTCAGGAATGACACTTGTTGTCATATCCGGTTAGTCAATGGCCACTAGTAATGGGTAATGGGACTTAGTTAGTAGATAAGGATGTTAAATTATGCTAATGTAATATCTCATGTGAACGATTTTAGAAATGTTTTTAGAAAACATTTTGGAAAAAGTTAACTCATATTTTTAAGAGATGATTTTACATTTAATAAAATAAAGTCTTCTGCTGTGTATGCTAAATATCATGTATGTTAACAACCAGAGTACTACGGGGTGTTACATTTATGGTATCAGAGTAGTTTCACTAGGACATTCACTGATTTATTTCTTAAGTGTTAACTACCTATAGAGTGTTTCTTTGAGTTCCTTGATAATGCATATGTCATCACTTGTATGGGTGTAGCTAACTCATTCCAGGTGTAGTTGTGTGCAATTATCATGGCTCCTCAAAGGAGCACCCGTCGAGTAGTTGAGGATCCAACACCGGATCCTGTAGCAGCTGCTCTAGCAGCTCTTCAGCAGACCTTGAATACTGTCAGGGAAGCAGATCTATAGAGGTTGGCCAAGGCCAGAGAGAGAGACGTGGAGCACATAAGGAAGACTAGTGAGGATCTCATGGCTCAGAACGGATTGGCCAACGTGAAGATGATGAGACTATTATTGGCTGAGGTTCGAGCAGGACCTCCACCACCTCCACTACCTCCACCACAACCATCACCACAGCAGGACAAACAGGAGTATAATAGGACATGAGGTAAGGATACTACAGGCAAAAGTCTCCATAGGAAGAGTACTCCCTAGAACGGGAAGAGCAAGGGCTTGCAGGTGAAGCAAAACAGAAACAAGTCTAAGAGAAATAGGAACCTTAAGAAGGAAAATGGAAGAGCTGAGAATGGGAAGACTCCTACTCGTGCTAAGTGAGGGGTGTCTCATTATGGTGTTTGCCGGATTGGGCGAAATATATGCTACAGTCGTGGTCAAGCAGGACATTTTTCTAAAGAGTGCCCTGTAACACCCCGAATACTCACCTGAGGTGTTGACATTGCTTAACAACATACTTAGCGCGGAAGGCTTACCCTAAGCGTGGTCTACTTTTGAATTCTAGGGGGATTAATTTTGTTCTTTAATTCTACTAAGTTAACAATCGTACTTATCCATCTTCTCATGTATTCTCAGCGTCTACAGATTCCTCACAATGCCTAGGGTGCATTATGTCACGATTTGTATCCATATGAATTTCTAAGTCTTCTAATAATTTAGCTTTTATCCATCCTTACTTTCCATTATGTATACTTTCATCATTAGGTCCTCCTATTATTCTCCAATTTTCAGCCATGTACGCAATTACCATTAAGTTCTTTATGTAAATTCCAACAAGCTAAATATCTCCTCCGGGTCCATCTAATAAGTCATCAACTCAAGGATGAAGTCCTAGCCTTATTCATATCTCTTAATCCATTATGTGATATTAAAATTTAGTCCATTAACCTCAAATAACAATACATGGCCGAATCATATAGGTCTTACGACTTAATTGCATAGTCCATAATCATAAACATAAAGCCTCTTAAATCACACACATCCAAATACAATACCTTAAACGCATATCAAATGTCTAAAGTAGCATAAGTAGCATAATCTATTACAGTCATCCAACTATAAATAGAAGGCATCACTCAATCCATAAGGAGTCATTCATGTAGTCATAGTCTCCGAAGACTTCAACCAACACAAGATACATAGCTTGCTCATACAGCCCTTCATTACAAAGTTTAGTAATTTTATCCAGAAGTAATTGCATGGTATCATCTTCATGACGTAGTAGTCTTTTGCCTTTCCTTACCCACTTGGTCATTTTTATCTGAAATGGGATCCCCAAGGAGGGGTGAGATTGGGGGTCTCAGTAAGCTCTCATAGTTGGAGCAACCTCCAAACCATGATGCTTACTCCTGCAATAGTCATATAATAGCATATACAATAATAGAATGGAAAACATTTGAAACATAGTTTGGAAGATAAATCATGCTTTCAAAAACCACCATACCAATCCTGCCATGGCAATTACTCTCCATGGTCTTACGGGCGAATACCCAGGGTCCTCGTCAGGTTGCCTCTGCGGTATCAGTGCACAGGCCATCTTTCATCATAACACATCTTGCATTAACAAAACATTAATTCTAAACAGCCAAACATATCATTGTATAGCACCATATAACAGATTGCAGTCAAACCAACACTTTACATAAAGGGGTGGCAACCATAGGGAAACTACTTCTACAACCATAAATCACTTACGCTATTGTCTCGTCTTTTCACTCCACAAGAGATCAAGTTCGGCCAAGTAGGTGTTCCCAATGCTTTGGTCTTCCTTTGCACCCTTGGTTCGGCCTAATCAAATAATAAGACTTAATAGGTGGTTCTAAAATTCACTTGTTCCATACATCACATTTAGGTTCGGCCCTTTAGAATATTATTACTTAGAAGATGATTCTAACAATGCGGATTCATGCATAGCACTTTAACAATCCTACTAATTCACATATAATTCGGTTAACATGTAAGTCCAACTCTAACAAGGTTTTCCTTCTTTTTTAAGTTCTCAAGAATTCGAATAACGGGATGAAGATTTTGTATTCCTTTAAGCCCTCATAAAACTCGAAAAATAAGAGGGATGAAGGTCCATAATTTGAACATAGAGTCTAAGAGACCTTACCTCAAAGGATGATGTTCAATGGAGTGATCCTTCCACCAAATATTTCACTCTTGATCTTCTAAGTGTTCACCTTCCACGTGTTCTTACCTTATCCTTTTGTTATGAAACAACTTTTAATAGCTAATTCAAATTCAAATTCAAACATTTAAATTCAAACGTTCAAACATTTAAATTCAAAATTCAAATTCTAAATTTAAATTCTAAATTCACAATTCAAAATTCTAAATTCAAATTCCAAATTCAAAATTCAAATTCAAATTTAAAATTTCAAAATTCAAATTTTAAAATTCAAATTTAAAATTCAAAAATCAAAATTTAAATATTTGATGATTAATTTAACTAATTAAATTAATTAGTAATGTCTTGGACCATCCAAGCCCATTACATGATCCATGCGCCTTTTTCCCTTTTGGTGGGCTTCCAAACTTCTTCTTGGGCTAACAACCATTATTAGGCCCAATTCCTTTAATGCTATATTATCATGATAATAAGGTGTTAGTGTGTGACCCATTAGGCCCAACATAGCCACTGACATAAATGGGTTTGGGCCCAACAAGCCCACAACCCATCTAATGACAACACAGAGCACTAGCAATGTGATAAACCCTTGGTTCATCAGGTTTTTAAGCATGAATTAATATCAAATTGTGTGATTAAATGGATGGAAAAGAGGTTAATGTCCTGGAAATCTCTCAAATACAAGTTCTGAAGCTTATGTTGAAAATTTACATTGTTTTTGTAGGGAAATGAAGCTCAAGAAGCAAAAGAGAGAAGGAAGAAGATTCTGAAGAATGAGAAAATTCTAAGTGTTGGGCGCTAAAACACCCAAAGTCAAGAGTTTTAGCGCCCTGCTGCAAAATGAAGCCAAAAAGTGCTGGTGCTGAGCGCTAAAACGGCCAAGTCAAGCGTTTTAGCACTCTGATGTGCAAAAAGGTTCTGGTCGTGAGCGCTAAAACGCCCAAATCGAACATTTTAGCGCCCAAGACAGTTGAAAGCAGTTGGGCATCCGTCAAAGTTGGACGCTAAAACGCCTATAAGTGAACGTTTTAGCGCCCAAGTTAGTTTTCAGTTGTAATTTGTAAACTATAAAAGGACAAGGGGCCTTCATACTCTGACATACAATCCAATCCTATCATATCTCATTCCGACTTTCCCCATCACACTAGGAGAAGGGAGATCAGGTCAGATCTTTCATAGATCTGATCTGACTCCTCATTTTCTCTGACTTTCCAAATTCTTAGGACTTAGTATTGTAATAGTTAGAATACTTTCATGTAATTGTACTTGAAGATTGAAGACTCAACTATCATAACAATGGAGTTTGATCTTTCTTCTTCTTCTCTTGTTATTATTTGTATTATGTCTGAGTAGAGTCCTTTGTAGTCTGATTCAATGGAACTCAAGTTTGAATTTATGAATGGTTAATTAGATGTTTTGTTTATTTATTATGTGATTGTATGAAGTTGTCTTGATTCATTCTTCATGTTGAGGAATAGTGTAGAACATACATGTTTACATTGTTTCTTTATTTTTGACAACTTCATCATCAGTGTTCTAGTAGTCAAGGGATTGATGCTAGGATTCTGATGTGATCTTAAGACCTTAGTAATTAATGCATGTATTAAGAAAGGAATCACCAAGGGATTGGGGTTTCTGATTAATGTGTCTATCAGGGTAGTAAGGGATTACATCTTGAGATGATAAGAAAAAGGTTGATCAACATCACATAGTAGATAATTCATAATGGAAGTTGGTTCATCTATAAATTCATGTTTGAGGGAAAATGACATCTGACTACTTGTTTACATTATAATTTACATTTTATTTATTTATCAAGTTTTAATTCAATTCAGTGTAGTTTCTGGTGACAAGAAATCTATGCAATTTATGAACTTTTGTTTGATTCAACTCAAGTACATATGGTTAGTCAGTGCTTGACACAAATCCTCGTGGGAACGATCTTTACTCATCATTTTATTACTTGTACGACTAGTACACTTGCTAGATACGCAACAAGTTTGTGTGCTTTGTTGCCCCAGAGCTAGTTAGGTTAATGACATAATCATCCTATTACACATATTTGGTTGCCGTATGTACTTCCTTTCATCATGGTTAGCTTCCCATTTAAACCTAGGGTAAGGAAACGTATCAACCCTTGTGGTTTAGGGTATGCTTTGTTCGAAATAGGGAATCTTCAATTTACTGACTCTAACGGCAGATCATCTCATGATCTCTTTTACTATGCATAGATTCCCGAGTCCTTGTAAATGTCATCTCGATTTCTCCGGTTTACAGATAACCAAATCTCTCACAGAGATTTGACGAATTTCTTCAGCTTATCACCCTAGCCCTGTGCTCTTTCAGGACAAGCCCAATAGTGTACCTATGAGTCTCCATGTTTCAGGCAGACGAGGTATACAGTCAAAGCGTGCCTTCTATAACACAGTTTAGGTAATAACTTCTGGTCTAAGGAAAGACGTACCAAAATATAAAGAGACTACTCTAATGATACTCTCTGTGAGATTTCCTCATAGAGTCTCTTTGTGGGTCTGTTCAGTGCGAGCTATACCCTTATAGGCCCACCCACGACTTTAGCTAAGACATCTCCATATCTGTAGCAGATGAGGTCTTTACCTTGTATCCAAATACAAGTATATAAGTCGTGCTAGTCTTATCCAAGATTACTGCTCCCCATTCTCAGTGTCTCTAGACTAGGAACATAAAATTAGGAATAAACGTGCGGTATCCTTGAATCCTCATAATCGTGATCTCATCACAGATACTCAAGAAATACATGTTCTATTCCAAGAGGTTTATCCAGTTTATTCATAATATATTAACAATAATATCGAGACAAAATATGAAACAGGATAAAGAGTGCTTATTATTTATTTGCGACAAAAAGGTCCACATCTTATGTCCTTATTTAATCAAAAAGATTGTCTCTAGGACACCCATATACTAACAGAATCCCCTAAGAAAAAGAAAAAGCCAATTGTGCCCAAGCAACTCAGCCTGAGTGGACCCCTCTCTTGCCCTATCATCCGTCCCGACACTTCTGGGGACGAGGCCATTGCTAGGTCTCTGGCAGAAGAGGAGGGCTTGGAAGTTCCTCTACTGATGGAGGAACCAGCTACAACAACCCCCTCTTCCTCAAAAGTACAGGAGGTTGCTGTCAGGCAAGCACCTGAAGAACCTCCAACTTTTGGCAGCAACAAGAACCAGAAGAAGACGAAACCATCTTCCCCCATTCCAGCAATCCCCATTGGATCAAGGAGAAAATCTCAGATAGGGATTGCTGAAATCTTTGAAATGAATGGGAAGAAGATGGAGAAGCTGCTACCCGAAGCACCATCCGTTCCTCAGCTAGACATGGCCAGCACTGATGAAGAGCTAAAGGCTCTAAGGAACGGACTGAACTCACTCCCTTCTGCCTTCACCACCTTCCAGGAACAACAGAAGAGAGAGAGAGAGCACCTTCTCAGAACCATAAGAGACAGCATCAAAAGTATCAGTGCTGCACCTTCTGCACCTGCCCTCCAAGTTGTCATGGATGAAATAAAAAGAGCATCTGAGTTCCTGCAGTTTGCTCATGCCATACACAACACCAGAGATGAGAAACAACTTAGAAAACTCTACCTCCAAAACTCTGAAGAACGAAAAGAAACCAATGAAGCTCTCAAAGCTTTTGGTACATATCTTGAGGGGAGAATCACTTAGCTGGAACATCGATTGCTGGATGTTGAAGGGCAGATCGTGCACATCCACAATGGCAGGATACTGATGAGATCAACCATTGTGCACCTCGCTGCTGTGATCAGTGATCTACTAAAGGATGCTGAGAAGTGGCTCCCTGGAGCAGAAGCAAGAAGATTAAGAGAACAGCTCAGCAGGAGACCACCCACGCAAGAGGAAATGGATGCTAAAAAGAATTCTGAACTGGGCAAGAGAGGTCCCTATTGAAAAGGAGAAATACCCTCCTATTTTGCTTATTTCGTTTTTATTGTTTTTCTGTTATTTCCCTTTTGTTTCCTTTTATGTTCCGTAGTGTAAAATTTTAATTTCTTTTTGAAATGAAAAATCTTTTTTATACACCTCATTTATAACCAATGGCATGAAACACAAAGTCAATGAGTAATTATTCTTATTCTTACACTGAATGCTTCAGATAGAAAGGGTGAAATGAATTTAATCTTCAGATTTTTGAAGGAAACTGATCTGTGTGAACTAATGCTGGTGAGGAACGAAAAATGCCAAACACTTACTCATGAGAGCGTTCCTAAGGTGACACCACAATGAAACTTCTAACTTGCCTTAATGTTGTCAGTACTGCTGAAGAACAGGTGAATTTCACTAACAAAGATCAACCCTCAAACACTTACCCTTCCACAAACAAACAAACACTTCCATTTGCATTCATCCCATAGTACAAGCCCACATACACACTCGTCCCATGGACAACAAAATGGGACGAGGAACAAATCCAAAAAGAGAAAAAGGACAAGAAGAAAAGAAAATAAAGAAAAATGGGAACAACCATTCAAAAGAATTCATAAGAAAATACCAGAAAAGCTTCCTCCAAAGGAAGGAAAGAAGGTACAAAAGACAAGGTGTTCCCTCCAACAGAAAAGTCCAGCTCTAAAACACAAAAACTGAAAAATGTTCCCTGGCCCAAGACCTGTGACCATTCCATTTTTAAACCTTTCCATCCGTCCTCTCACAAAGGTCCTTTGGAATGAAAGACACCTGCACTTCTTAAGAAAGCAGCAGATAAGCAAGTTTGAAGAATCATATCCAGGAATGGACAGAGAAACACCAAGCCCTGAGAGATAGTAAGATAAAAGATCAGCAACCGTCACTTACCTAGGAACAAATTCTTTCTACTTGTAACCTATGGAAAGTAGTTCATTCTTTGAAAAGTTTATAATTACTTACTGGCTCAAGTTTCTGAAGTTGAGCTATTCTTTGAAATTGAGCAGCCTAAAGCCACTATTTCTGAGTTGTTTGACGACAACAACAGTTTAGTTTTGGGGTATTTGATGGGACAAAAATTTGTGCCCATCTAAGCCCATTTTGATGGCAAAATGCCATCTGTTCCCTCACCTGATGAGCAACTTTAGCACTAAAAGCATATGTTTAATATCTTTTTGACAAAAACACAGTGGGGCACGGATGGTGACATGAGTCTTTGCAAAATATATAAAAGGGGAACGGATTTGGAACATTAAATACACCTGCTCCACTCATTTAATATTTCTGACCACTGTGCAGGAAACGTTGGAAAAAAGTTTTCATAAAGCATAAGCGGTGCAGCAACCAAGAAAGAGGAATTGTGCGCAGCAGAGAATAAACGATTCCTATTGGCTAAGGAGGAAAGCAAGACATGGGACGATCAGAAGGAAAGACAAATCTCAATAATAGCTGTCCCATCCAGCCACTTGTGCCCCTCAAAGCACTGTTCACACCACCCCTTCCATGCAGTCAAGAAAATAACTCCAAGAGAATTACCTATTTTCCCTACACTCTTCTGCCTATAAATAGGACGTTCCAGCACGAAGACAACCATCGAATTCCTTAAGAAGAGGTCACTTAGTTTAGTTTATAGTTTTTTTTGTATTTTTGTACAGTTTTAACTTTAGTTAAGTGAGAACACATCTTCTTCATCTGTATCACCTACTTGAGACTCCTCACGAGCAACAACCATATTCTCCACTTTTGATTTTATTGTAATCAAGTTATTTTCATTTAAATACAAGTGTTATTTCTCTCATTTCCATTCGTTATCTCTGAACTGAATCTCGGATCTGTGGGATTTCTGTTTGGAATAATTATGTTTAAATTAGTAGCCATGGGCTAAACTATCTGTGCAACGGAAAAACTACAAAGTTCTTAAAGACTTATTTTCGAAACTTCTGTATTTAAGCTTTTGGATTTCTCTGGTTAAGTGAGCTATATTCTTTGTGTATCAATGGAAATTGATACACAAACTGAGAAAGGAACTTCCATAAAGAAGGGATTTCAGACAGCTTAACCAGAGGGGGAAGGTAGTGTTGTGGAAACAACACTGCTGGTTGCCTTAGGAATAAAGGGCCACCTCGTTCATTTTAAGGTCTTGTACCCAGTACCTGTTGGAGTCAAGGGAGCCATAGGAATATGGAAACTTGTGAGCCATCCAGCCCATAAGCTGAGGAATCAAACGTTGGCAGTTAAGAGACTGGAACAAAGACAAAAGTGTTAAGTCTTGAGTAGAAAGAATAATTATTTAAGAATGGAACAGTGGATCCATTCCTTCTGTTAAATTATTTTACACCATCCATCCTGTTGTCTCTTAATTACTGTTA
The DNA here is from genome assembly GCF_033153095.1 of Gastrolobium bilobum. Classification (NCBI taxonomy): domain Eukaryota; kingdom Viridiplantae; phylum Streptophyta; class Magnoliopsida; order Fabales; family Fabaceae; genus Gastrolobium; species Gastrolobium bilobum. Next base: position 114,436 of record NW_026896716.1, on the reverse strand, counting down.
TTACTATTGTTATTTTTTTATTATTTGTTCGATCTTGTATCTATAACTCTCCCATGAATATTTCTTTTCCTTCTCTCAATAAGAAGGGCATCATACATAACGAAGCGATGAACTGTTTGCTGTCAGATTGAACCTACTATCCTTGAGGAATGTTGTCAAGGTAGTAGGGAACGTTTGGCCAGATAGGTCAATTACTAACTTTTCTTTTCATTTTCATTCGTTGTAAAATAGTATAAGGCCTTAATTAGAGTTTTATCCTCGTGGGAATGAAAATTTGAGCAATAACAGTCCCATTTATTACTTGATGCGTGCACTTGCGCACTTGGGTTGAAACTAAGAGAGCAACTGTGTTCTTTCTTAGTGAACTGGGGAACTTTTTCATCATAATATATTTTTCACCCAACAGCTTTTGACCTAACATAGCACCATACAAAAAGTACCCCCATATCTTCAAGGCAAAAACCACAGACGCTAACTTAAGATCATGAGTAGGGTAGTTCTCGTCAAGGGGTCTCAACTGTCTCGAAGCATAGGTCATTACCTTTCGTTCCTACATCAATACACACCCTAATCCATACTTGGATGCATCACAATAGATCTCAAATCTCTCTTTCGGGTTAGGAGGAATCAAAACTGGTGCGGTAGTCAACTTATCCTTCAATTCTTGAAAGCTCACATCACACCCAAGGGTCCATGCAAATGGCACCCTCTTTCGGGTTAATCTAGTCATTGGCAAGGCAATTCTTGAGAATCTATTGATAAACCGCCTATAATATCTTGCTAAACCTAGAAAACTCTGGACTTTAGTAACATTCTGGGTCTCTCCCAATCCAACATTGCTTCTATTTTACTTGGATCAACAGCCACTCCTGCAGATGAAATGACGTGACCAAGAAATCGGATCTCATGCAACCAAAACTCACACTTGGATGGTTTGGCATCTAACTGATGCTCTCTCAAAATTTGCAAGACTATCTTCAAATGCTCTGCGTGCTCTTCTTTACTCTTGGAATAGATCAGAATATCATCAATAAATACCACTACAAACTGATCTAGATGTGGTTTGAAGATCCGGTTCATATAACTAATGAACACGGTCGGGGCATTAGTAAGCCCAAATGGGATCACTAGATACTCGTACTGCCCATATCTGGATCGGAAAGCTGTCTTCGGAATATCCTTTGTCTTTACCCGAATATGGTGATATCCAGAACGGAGATCAATCTTTGAAAATATTAAAGCACCTCTAATCTGATCCAACAAATCATCAATGCGAGGTGGAGGGTACATGTTCTTCACAGTCACCTAATTCAATTGCCGATAATTCGTGCACAACCTCATAGTCCCATCCTTCTTCTTCACGAAGATAACTGGTGCACCCCAAAGAGATACACTCGGTCTAATGAACTTCTTACTAGATAATTCTTCAATTTGTTTCTTCAACTCTACAAGTTCCACGGGTGACATCCGGTATGGAGCCAAAGAGATAGGCCCCGCACCAGGCACTAGGTCAATGGAGAATTCAATCTCCCTTTCTGGTGGAAACTATGGGATCTCTTCTGGAAATACATCATTAAAGTCATATATAATCGGGATACTAGAAGTTGGCTCCATAGAGACATCAACAATCCTCCTCACATGATATATCTCGCATCTCCCGTATTTAGAGCCTTAATCATCTGCAACACTGATAAATATGAGGAGTCATTCTTCTCATTCTTAGCAGAGAAATAAATCTTCATGCTACAACAATCAATCATAACTCCATGTCTGACTAGACAATCCATGCCTAGAATGATGTGCGGATTCATACCCTCAAGCACAATCAGATCAACCACATACTCCTTCTCTTCATAACTGAACTTGACTTCCTTACACATCATAGTAGTGGAAACCAAATCTCCGGTGACAGTCTTCACTACTATAGGAGGCTTAAATGCATACATAGGAAAGTTCAAACCATTCGAAACAAAACTTAGAGTAAAGGAGTGGGTGGCTACTGAGTCAAACCATGCATCAAAATCATGGCCATCAACGGAAATGGTACCTTTGATCAAATTTGGAGACTTCTTTGTGTCCTGTTGGATAACTGCATAAACTCTTGTAACTAAAGGTACTGGATGCTCCTCAGTAGTAATAGGAGTCAGAACAGCCTGAATAGGAATAGCCTGAATAGCTGCAACCTTCCCTCTTTTCCTGGGGCATGTAATAACCCTAAATTATGTAACCACATTCATTAATGAGTCTTGTGTGGACCAAATTAATTAATGATAGTTATATGTGAATAGCCCAATTTAAGTATGGTTAAATGATCCTAAGCCCAACTGATAGCGACTCGGCAAGTGCACCGATCGTGAAAGTAATAAAATGTACTGAGTACGAGATCGTTCCCACGAGGATCAGAATTTCAAGCACTAGTTCACTAATTGCGTTTTAGTTGGACAATCAAAGGTTTGGTTTGAGAGAATGGTGAATTTAGATGAAGAGAATTGTTGTTCAAGACTTAAAATTAAAAACAAGTAAAGGCATGCAATATGAAAATTCAGAATTAAAAGAATGAATGAGATTATGTTTGATTAAGATTTAAAAAGCATAGTTAAGGTTTCGACTTCCCCCAATATCCTCAATATGTTATGAATTAAATAGCCAAGAATTCGTTTCTTAATATATTGCCAATCAATTCTATCTGGGTTAATTAGGGCTTAATTCCTTGTTACCCTAAATCTATGTGATCTTGAAAGAACTCTAGTTCCCCGATTATTCCCCAAGAAAACATGCGTTAAGATCAAGAATTTCAAGATTGCATAATTACCCTATGTCTATTCCTATTCCAATTCCTAGATCACAAGGATTATGATAAATTATCAAGTCAAGGTTCATGCATCAACATCCCTATTGTCATACAATTCCCCAAAATCATTCTATAAGGAACAAACTCATAGAAAGCATTAAAAACATATAATTTATTCAATTATAAAAAGAACAGGATTCGAAGACAATTTAATTCATAAACATAAAGATTCAATTGGGTTCCATCTACCCTTAACTACATAAAAAACTACTCTAGCATACTGAAAAGAAAAGAAATAATAAAGAAAATAGAACCCCAAGCCTCCATTGGTGTGATGTTGACTTGGTTTCTCAGTGTTCCAGCGCTCCGCAACAGGATTCCTCCTTCAGTTTTGGTGTAATGCTCTGGAATTGTGAATTGGTCTTGATCCCAAGCTTTTATTTATAGCTTTTTGGGGTTGTATCCATCATCTAATCTTCCAATGAATCCATACAAGATTTGTATTTGATTTCATCTTTGTTTCCTTTTTCATTAAAAATCTTGGAGATTTGGTTGATGAATTAGAGTTTTAAATCTTCGTTGTATCTTGCTTCAATCTTCTCAGGAATCATCTTGATTTGTTTCCGTTTTAGTTCCATATCCTATCTGAACAAATCTTTTTTAAATCTTCATGAAATTCTTTGGTAAATCTTCTCGCTGTCAAATAACTGATTTTGTCTGCCTTAGCACGTTTTGGCATGATGTAGCACGCTAAAACGTGCTCATCGAATTGTTTTTGTGGCTTCAAGGGCGTTTTGGCGTGCTGTTTGCGCGCCAAAACGCTCTCCTCCAGGGGCAATGGTGTTTTTCTTCCTTTTGTGCGTTTAAACGTGCTTTATGGATGCCAAAACGTCCTCCTTCAACTGGTACACACTTGAAATCCTGCTTTCTTGTGACTTCAACTCAACTTGATGTCTTCTTTTAGTTCCAAAATGCCATAATATGTGTCAAAAACGCTTTTAAATCAGTATTACGACAACATGTTAGCAAGATACTCAATAACTGTAACTTTACAGTATAAAACCCTAATTTCCATGCAATTCACAACACATATCAATCATATTTAAGCCTAAAAACATGGTAAACCAAGGATTTATCAACCATTCTTAGATTTGAACATTGTTGTCCTCAGTAATGCACTAGAATAAACTTAAGGGATTAGGAAGTAGGAATCTCAAAAGCATGGAATTTGGGAGGAATTATTCAATCAGAGACATGATTACAGAGCATTCAGATTCTAAAAATTAACGCATCAATCAACAAAATTCATAATTCATCAGTAAAAATTGCAACAACTTTCTTAAGATAAAGAATAAGGAAAATTTCCCGAAACACTCCCTCACTAGGATTTTAATTCACTCTCAGTCAATTGTTTAGAGGGTTGGTGTTTCACTCGAATCCCTACTGAATCAACACTACCATAGGCTTGATTATATTCTTATTCTCCATAGTATTGTGACATATCTCACAGATCAAGAGGTCTTTCTTAGGTTATAACTTGGCTTGGCTAAAGGAAGGAAAATTTAGAGAAGGAGTTGCAAGATTAAAATTCAGATTTTCTTGAAAAGGAACTTATGCATTTGTTTACATTTGTAAACAACTTTTTTTCTTCTTACTTCAGTCCTTTCTTTTTCTTTTTCTTTTTCTTTTGAACTTTTTTTTTCTTGTTTGTCGTTCTCTTTTCTCAGAACAATTTTGTTTTTCTTTTCACTTTTTTTCTTTTTCTGAGTAACTTCCATTTTCTTTGTTTCTTTCTTTCTCATTTTACTCAACCTTACTTCCTTGACTTTTGCCTTTTTCCCTGTACTTCCACAATTTATATCATTAACAACTAGCACCTTTTTCTCAATTTAATCTGAAATTTCAATCTCAATTAAGGTGAGGAGAGTATGTGGAAAGTGGCTTAATCATCTTCATGGGTTTTCAAAGAATAAACAGGCCTAGGCTCAAAGGGTTTAAACTAAGGAATATCAGCAAGGGTTGGCTATTTGGCCATCTAGTTTAAAGAAAGAACATGCCTCAATTATATCTATAAAATATATCACATACCAATTCAAGCAAGTAACCAAGCAAGTTCTAGAGTCTTTCATACAGTGAGATGCACACTCAATAATTTTTTTTTTTTTTGTATAGGCTCAAAACCTCACGGCTATGAATACACAGTAATTTCCCTATTCATCACTTAAGAGAATATTCAATGAATCATGAAAATCATTGCATTGATGTTCATTATGAATGCTTAAGTATGTTCATCATCATGCTCTGAATCAATTACTGATTAAAAATTCCCGTCGTTTTTCCATTTAAAAACACTAAGTAATACTTTCAACTTTTCACAAAAATTAAAAATTCTCAATAAAATAAAAATAAGCTAAAGCAAAGAAGAAAGGTTTTGAGATAATTCCCTATTTTAGCCGAATATTCTATGTGTACTCATGAAGTTCCTCCGGCTTACTCAATTGTGCTCAGATGAACCGCGCGTTCCCCATTCCCAGATTTAAATGTTGCTGTCCTCAGCAACATATTTAAATCTAAAAAGAATCTGCATCGAGAAATAAGAACAACTAATTGCTCTCTTGTTGTTTGTTTCCTTTTCTTCACCTGTAAAATCCACTTAATTGTAGGCATTAGTCTCAACACCTTCTCCTATAATTTTATATTTTTCTCTTTATTTTATTCAAAGTAAAAATAAATAAAACAATGAAAATAAAACAGTAAAGTGTGGGTTTGCCTACCCATTAGCGCTTGTTTTACGTCACGAGCCTAACGTACCTGACTTATGATCACGGTGGTTCAAAGCATGATCTTGGTGATGACCAAGCTCCATCATTTAGAAATTGTGTCCTACCGTAGTGCTCGTCTGCATATGGATGAGGTAAAGTAGTCTCAGGAACTTTGAACTTGACTTTTACATGCTTTCCTTCGCTACTAGGTTTCTCCATCTTAACTTTTGGCTTACTTTCTCGAGAAGACTCCTCATTGTGTTCTTCTTAACCTTTCTTTTCACCAATGTAGTTGACTTGATCTTCCGGTTGAGCTATAGATGAGGGGACTTCTTTGTCAAAGAACTTGAAAGTTACTTGCTCTCCGTCTACCCGTAATATCAGCTCGCCTTTTAGCACATCAATCAGTGCTCCTGAAGTTGCCAAGAAGGGTCTTCCAAAAATCATAGGAATTGTGGTATCTTCTTCAATGTCATGGATGATAAAATCGACAGGAATGATGAATTTGTCTACCTTAACCAATATGTCCTCAATGATACCATAAACTTGCTTTGAAGAGCGGTCAGCCAGTTGCACTATCGTCTTTGTGGGCTTCACTTCGGTTATCCCCAGCTTCTTCATCATGAAGAGTGGCATGACATTGATGCTAGCTCCAAGATCACATTAAACATTGTCTACTTCCATCTTGCCTATAGTGCATGGAATGCTGAAGCTCCCTGGATCCTTGACTTTGGTAGGTAACTTCTTTTCGCTGATAGCATTACATTCCTCCGTCAGATTTACTGTCTCACATTCCCGCAACTTACGCTTCCTTGATAATAGATCCTTCATGAACCTTGCGTAGTTGGGCATGTTCTCTAAAGCTTCGACAAAAGGAATGTTGATCTGCAATTTCCTGAATATGTCCAGAAATTTGGTGTATTGTTGTTTCTGGACCTCTTGTTTCAACCGCTGAGGGTATGGAACTTTTGCATATGGAGACGGGTCTGCCGCTTTTGGTTGCCTGTCCAGAGCTTTCTTTTTCTCCCATTTGAATAGCTTCTTCTCTGGAATGCATTTTTCAGCTTCTACTGCATCTTCTTCTTTCTCTTTCTCAACTTCAGGTTCAGCTTCTTTCTTCTTTTCAACTAGTGGCTTTTCCACAGGTTGAATCATTGTCCCACTCATAGTGGTGATACCATTGCAATGCTCCCTTGGATTGACAACTGTGTTGCTTGGAAAAGTTCCCTGAGTTCTTTCAGTGAACTGTCTTGACAGCTGACCAATTTGAGTCTCCAAGTTTCGGATCGAAGCTTCTTGATTCCGAAACGAAGCTCTTGTTTCATCTCTGAAGGCATCTGCATTTTGAATGAAGTCGGATGTGGTCTTGGACAGCTGTGCAAAAGCCTTCTCCCACTCTGATGTGGTGCCTTGAGGTTGTTGTTGCAATGGCATAGGAGGATTCAACTGGTAGTTTGACTTGTAACTCAACCCAGGGTGTTGATTATTATTCTTCCACCCTTGATTACCATATTGATTCCTTCTTGGATTGTTCGAGTTCTTTTGATCATACTAGAGTGCATTGACCTCCGCTGGTTGCTTTTCTGTGTTTCTGATGTATTCACAATCCTCAGTTGCATGAGCCTCCTGACAAATATCACATTTAATGTTAGCATTAGAAAAAGAAGAAACTTGAGAAATATTAAATTTCTTATTAAGGGCATCTAATTGTTCTTGTTGTTTCTTGTGCATTTGTAGCATTTGTTCATTCTGGGCTAAGAGTGCATCATAGCCTTCAAGCTTCATGATTCCTGATCTTCTTGGTGCAACTGGGGCTGGAGCATTGTCAAATTCTTGAGATGCTAATGATTCCAACAGTTCAAGTGCTTCCTCATGAGTTTTTGTTTTCAATGAGCCTGCTGAAGCGGCATTCACCAGTGTTCTTGTGCTGGATGTCATCCCTTGGAAAAAGATTCTTGCTTTCTCCCATGCTTCAATTCCGTGTTGAGGACACTTCCTGAGTAATCCTTTAAATCATTCCCAAGCCTCGTACAAAGATTCGCTGTCTTTTTGTTCAAAAGCAGTGATCTCCAACTTGAGTCTTGCCATTTTTGAAGCTGAGAAAAATCTAGCCAAGAATTTCCTTGCTAAGTCATCCCAATTGGTTATGCTTCCTTCAGGTAGAGACTGCAGCCAATCTCTTGCTTCATCCTTCAGTGAGCATGGAAATAGCCTGAGCAAGATAGCATCACGAGGAACTCCATTTACTTTTAATGTATCACAGTAAAGTAAGAAGTTATCGAGATGACTATAGGGGTTCTCTGTTCTTCCTCCAGCGAACTGATCTTTTTGAATCAGTTGCAGCAGCGTCGGCTTCAGTTCAAAGTTGTTAGCCTCTACGTTTGGTCTAACAATGCTTGCCGTCTGTGGAACTCGAGCTGGGGTCATGTAATCCCCCTAACGTCCTTCGAACGATTTGATTGTTTCCTGCCATTGGTTCCTCCTTAGGTTGATGCTTTTGTTTCTTTCGCTTTCTTTGCTTTTGCGCCTTTCCTAAGTTTCCTCCCTGTCTTTTCTATCTCAGGATCAAACTATAAGATTTGCGGGTTAAGAGTACCTCGCATAAACTTAAGAAAAGATGAGCAGAAAAATAGAAAAAAGATAAAACAGAAAAATAGAAAAAATAAAATAAAATAAAATAAAAAATAAAAAATAAAAAAATAAAAAAATAAACAAAGAATGCAGAAAAATAAATATGCAGAAAATTGATGCATAATTTTAATGTAGAAAAAATATTTTTGAAGAATGTAAAAAGTGCAGAAAATTAAAACGTCCAATCTAAAAGTTAATTAGTTACTTCTAATGTTGAAGAATTTGATCCCCGGCAATGGCGCCAAAAACTTGATAGCGACTCGGAAGTGCACCAATCGTGAAAGTAATAAAATGTACTGAGTACGAGATCGTTCCCACGAGGATCAGAATTTCAAGCACTATTTCACTAATAACGTTTTAGTTGGACAATCAAAGGTTTGGTTTGAGAGAATGGTGAATTTAGATGAAGAGAATTGTTGTTCAAGACTTAAAATTAAAAACAAGTAAAGGCATGCAATATGAAAATTCAGAATTAAAAGAATGAATGAGGTGATGTTTGATTAAGATTTAAAAAGCGTAGTTAAGGTTTTGACTTCCCCCAATATCCTCAATATGTTATGAATTAAATAGCCAAGAATCTGTTTCTTAATATATTGTCAATCAATTCTATCTGAGTTAATTAGAGCTCAATTCCTTATTACCCTAAATCTATGTGATCTTGAAAGAACTCTAGTCCCCGATTATTCCCCAAGAAAACATGCATTAAGATCAAGAATTTCAAGATTGCATAATTACCCTATGTCTATTCCTATTCATATTCCTAGATCACAAGGATTATGATAAATTATCAAGTCAAGGTTCATGCACCAACATCCCTATTGTCATACAATTCTCCAAAATCATTCTATAAGGAACAAACTCATAGAAAGCATTAAAAATAGATAATTTATTCAATTATAAAAAGAACAGGATTCGGAGACAATTTAATTCATAAACATAAAGATTCAATTGTGTTCTATCTACCCTTAACTACATAAAAAACTACTCTAGCATACTGAAAAGAAAAGAAATAATAAAGAAAAGAGAACCCCGAGCCTCCATTGGTGTGATGTTGACTTGGTTTCTCAGTGTTCCAGCACTCCGCAACAGGATTCCTCCTTCAGTCTTGGTGTAATGCTCTAGAATTGTGAATTGGTGAATTGGTCTTGACCCCAAGCTCTTTATTTATAGCTTTTTGGGGTTGTATCCATCATCTAATCTTCGAATGAATCCATACAAGATTTGGTTGATGAATTAGAGTTTTAAATCTTCGTTGTGTCTTGCTTCAATCTTCTCAGGAATCATCTTGATTTGTTTCCGTTTTAGTTCCATATCGTATCTGAACAAATCTTTTTTAAATCTTCATGGAATTCTTTCGTAAATCTTCTCGCTGTCAAATAACTGATTATTGTCTGCCTTAGCACGTTTTGGCGTGATGTAGCACGCGAAAACATGCTCTTCGAATTGTTTTTGTGGCTTCAAAGGCGTTTTGGCGTGCTGTTTGCGCGCCAAAACGCTCTCCTCCAGGGGCAATGGTGTTTTTCTTCCTTTTGTGCGTTTAAACGTGCTTTATGGACGCCAAAACGTCCTCCTTCAACTGGTACACACTTGAAATCTTGCTTTCTTGTGACTTCAACTCAACTTGATGTCTTCTTTTAGTTCCAAAATGCCATAATATGTGTCAAAAACCCTTGTAAATCAGTATTACGACAACATGTTAGCAAGATATTCAATAACTGTAACTTTACAGTATAAAACCCTAATTTCCACGCAATTCACAACACATATCAATCATATTTAAGCCTAAAAACATGGTAAACCAAGGGTGTATCACCAATCCACTAAGAACATAGGTAGCCAATGGAACATGATCTAGAAGCCCAAAAAACTTAATGGGTTGAACCCACACCAACTAATAGCCTTTAATGGCCCAAACTCATGACTCTTGAAGTTGTATGATCTTAGACTAAGCCCACATTAAACTTAAACATAAGTAGCCCAACTTAGTGTGATTTAAACTCGAAGAGACTCCTTGGTCCGAACCCACCATGCAAAGGAATAAGACTTGGCCCATTCACTAATTTCAATGGAAATCTAACACCAAAAGGCCAAAGTGGGCCGAACCCATTACATAGTGTGGTCTTGGCCCAAAATGCAAAGCAATCTCAACCCATTTTGAAGCCAACACCGTGGACCCCCTTTAGTGGTGTAACATAGCCCAAGTCCATGAACATGTGATGAATGTTGTGGCATTTGATGAGTGGTTGCCACTACATGCAACCAATGAGGGAAAAATTGAATGAAACTTGGCAATTCCCAAGTGCAAGCCGTCGGCCATGTTAGAAGAAAGGAGACATGAATTGCTTTTCCCATTCCCTTGGCGACACATCAAAGATTCATAAACCCAAGGCTTTCCTTATTCATGATTAAAAAGTAGATTCACTTTTCCCCTCCCCCTAGGCAAAATTGTCATCATGAAAGGAGTCAAGAGCATGGCTTGTCTTACACACTCTACATTGAGTGTTGCACACTCAAAGTTACCTTATCCAACCTCCGTGCATTGGGAAGAACACTATAACACCTTAAGCTACCATCCTCTCCCCGTTATGCGAACTCCTCATCGCTTGGTGCATGGCATGGAGCTTGCTTGTTACACACACCACACCTTAAGTACTCTACACTCCATGACACCCTTTTCTCCTAGAGCTTCGGTCAAGTAAGAATCAAAGGCAAAAGCCTTACTTTCTCATCCTCCTAAGCACAACCATGGCACACACTAACCAATATTTCCTTATTGGTGATTAGAATTTGAACCTTGCTCTTTCTCTACCCTAGGCGTGACATGCAAGGAGGAACCCTCAAAAATCCCTTCCTCCCCTCAATCCACGTGAAAGGCTTCATGGAAGGGAGATTGAGTGTAAAACACTCAAGCATGATTACCTTTCCCTCCTCCCCATGCGCACATCTCCCCAAAGGACCAAGGGAATAGGTGGCTTGTATGACACCTTGAGTGTCCTACACTCTACACTTTCTTTACCCCTTCCCCATGCGTATGACAACCTTGAACAATGTGAGAAGACTTGCTTATCCCACACTCAACCTATGATCTAGCCTATCCTCTCCTAGGCATGATGATTAAGGAGACTTGAATAAAAATGGATGACCAAAGGCCTTTCCCCCATCCTAGCCGTACTCCACCCAAGGAACCAAGGCAAAAAGGTCACACTCCTTCACTCTCTTTAGCTTCGGCCATTCCCCAACAAGGAACCAAAGAAAAAGGACACCCTCCTTCCCTCATCAAGGCTTCGGCCTTCTCAAGAACAAGAATCAAACACTCTTCTATCCATCTATACTTCGGCCATCATCTCATAAACAAGGAAACAAAGTGAACCAACACCTCACCTCTCCCCTTAGACTTCGGCTACTCATCATTAACCAAGAACAAAAAGAAACAAACCCTCTCTTCCACCTAAGGCTTCGGCCATTGGCACATCTAGGGCATAGAAGCATAAAAAATAACTTCAAGCCTTCTTCATCGTCTCCTCTTAGCCACCATCAACAAAGGTAAAAGTCCTATTCCATTTCCTTTAGTCATAACAAGATAGCAAGACCAAGTCTTTTCTTTTCGGTGTAGAGCAAATCAGCGCTGATTTTGGGGTCTTGTGATGGTCATAGGATCAACCAAATGAGCTCCAATCAGATTTGGTTTGTTGAGAGAATAAGTGAGTGAGTTGGTTCAAGTTTGAATGCAACTGCTCAACGTATCTGGACTGTTTTGAGGCTGAATGAGGCGCACCATATGGATGGCCATATGATGGTTGTTAAGTCAGATTTTTGTTGAGATATGCACTTGATATCATGAGGATATGACAGGAGGTTGTTGGCAAGATTTGATTTGCAACAACTCCACTCATTCATCTCCTATTGTGCGCTACATAGGGCTGGTTTTTAAGTGAAGAAATCAGATTTTTATTCACTCATTCTCTCATCTCCTTTGGTCATCCTTTTGTGAGGCTTTTCTTAAGAGAGTTTTGAAAATTACCTAGCACTTTCTAAGTGAATTCCATGCGCCACTTTTGTGTTTTTTCTTGCTGAAAATTCACTCAACTAAACACCTTGAAACCTTGCCTCCTACCTCTCCATTAGGGACGCCTAGCTTGCCTCCTTTGGTGTTCGTTGGTGGCCTTGAAGAAGAGTTCTTCCATCTTGACAAAAGGTGGTGTGGATCAACATTAGAGGGCTTGTATCTTCAAGCCTCACCTTGATCATCTTCAAGTTTTGGAAAGCAAACAAGGTAACATCCATGTCCTAAAGCATGTTTCTTGATATGGTATGTGTAATTCCGCTTTGAAAAATTTGTTTTCATCCTCACATGCCTACGGCCTTCAAGGCCATTTTCTATCAAGTGGTATCAAATTCCGGTTGCTTTACCATCGGCGGGTGATGGTACTTTGTTTGTAAAAACTTGTTCTTTACGGTAAAAAAATTCTTTAAAGAATTAAAGCATGAATCATAGCATTTGGATTTTGAAATACTATGCTTTAAATTGTTAAAGTTCTTATTTTATGAACATGTTAATGTGATTGCTATGTTCATATATCTGTATGTGTTCATGGTTTTGTTTCTTTTTCTTTGTGAAAGTTTTGAAAAGAAACACCGTTTTGAAAGGGATGACTCGGCCATGAGGGGTACTTTGAGTACCTTGATTGTTTTCTTATTTTTCTCTATGAATTGGTCCATGAGAATGACATGAAATTTTTGTTAAAATTTTTATCATATATATGGATATGTGATTCGACCATACAAGGTGTGGTGTCTACATGTGTGGTTTAATTTTGTGCTCTTTGAGAAAGAGTCATCAAAATTTGAATTATATTAATTGTTATATAATTCGGCCATTAAGAAAATTTGAATCATGATTCTTGCAATGATATTTTAATTGTTAAAATGATAAGACGTATGGATGAACATGTTATATAATATTTGATATTATGTGCTTGCAAGTTATTTGAATTTTCAGGTGCAAATTGGAAGGGGATGGTCATGGTGCCCGAGTTTGAATTTCAAATTTTATATTTTAAATTAAATGTGTAATTTTGCTCGATTTGAATTAAAATGTAAATTTGAATTTTAAATTTTGAATATTCATTTGTCCCTCCAAAGATGTTTTGGAGTTTCTTTAATTATTTTGTAATTAGAGAATTAGGCTAGTGGCGTTTAGATGACAAGGAGCCGTGGCTTGAGAAGCAAGAAGGACGAATGCACGAGCACCATGACCGTCTCAAATAAATTTTTTTTATATGCATGTATGCTTTTATGTTTTAAAAAACGACTAGTATGCATGAAATTGGACAAATCACGTTTGTATGTATTATTATGCACGTCCAATTACGACTAGTGTAATCCAAAGATGTTTGACATAGGATACGACTAGCATGATAATTATACCTATGCGTTTGATGAGACTTAATAAACCCTAAATAAAAGGAACCCTTAAAAGGAATAAAATTATTAAGCATGATTACCTCCCACCACCAATATTACTCAAACCTCCTCTAAATAGTGGTGCTCCACAACTCAGTTGGGACCCACTGTTTCGTTGAGTAAGAGTAGTATTAGAAGTGTTAGACACTTAGGGTGCTGGTTAATGCTTAACTGAGGCATAAGTTGCAGGCTCAGCCGGGCTTATGTGCTTAGGGTAATAATGCTAGGCTGGTTGCATGAGATGCACTACTAAGTGACAAGGAGTTGTCAACCTAATGTTAAGAGAGGGTATGAGATACTGTTGATAAGGATCAACCCATTATTTAAATTAATCTTGCGGTCACAAACGGGGGTTAAAATAGATAAACGCACTCTTAATCTCACTAAGGTAAAATCTAAAAGTAGATTGACCCTAAGTCAAACGGTAAGGGTCATTGACTTAGATAAAATAGTGGGAGGGGCAAATTATTTAAAGTCTTTAATAATTTTTTTTTACTATATGTCAAAATATATTAATTAAAATATCTTTACATCTTTTCAGTTTTTAGTATGACTAATCCACTGTCACTGCGCTCAATACTCGATACGAACAAACTGACCGGTTCAAACTTTATGGACTGGTATCGGAACTTAAGAATTGTTCTTAGGGCCGAAAAAATAGCTTATGTCCTGGATGCTGCATTACCCGTAGCTCCTAAGGAAGGGGAAGATGGGTTCGCGGAATTTGATTTCGAGGCCCACAAACAGCACATGGATGACAATATGTTGACTGTCTGCATCATGTTGGCATCCATGTCACCTGAACTGCAAAAGCAGCATGAGCATATGGATGCTCCCTCTATTGTCTTACATCTCAAAGAGTTGTATAACATTAAAGGCAGGCATGAGAGGTATGAGGCCTCTAGAGAATTGTTCTCATGCAGGATGTCTGAGAGCATGTCTGTGAGCAGTCATGTTCTTAAGATGATCGGGATCATTGAGAAGCTAGGAAATCTAGGCTTCGTGACGGATGCCGAGCTAAGTAATGACTTAGTCTTGACCTCGCTTCCACCTTCCTTCAGTCAATTCATTATGAATTACAACATGCATGGGATGCTTGTGAGCTTGCCTGAATTGTTAAGCATGTTAACAACTGCTGAAGTGTCTATTAAGAAGGATAGGACACATGCTCCTCTGATTGGTGGGCCTAGCAAGGCCAAGGGTAAAGGCAAGGAGCCTGCGAAAGGCGACTCCCTTAAGCCCAAAGGAAAACCCAAGAAGAAGAAAGGCAAAAAGAAGGGTAAGAATGCATCCAAGGACAAAAGCGATGCTGAGTGCTTCCATTGTGGCAAGAAAGGCCATTGGAAGAGGAATTGTCCAGACTACCTAAAGAGTGTGAAGGACAAGAAGCATGGTGATGCTTCTACCTCAGGTATTTACATGAGTGAGATAAATTATTCTTGTGCTAATCCAACTTCATGGGTATTGGATACCGGTTGTGGTTCTCATATTTGCAATTCGTTGCAGGTGCTTAGGAACCCTAGAAGATTGGAAAAGAACGAGGTGGACCTCCGCGTTGGTAATGGAGCAAGAGTTGCTGCTCAAGCTGTTGGAGATGCCAACCTCATTTTGCCTACGGGCCTTTTATTGCATTTGAATAATTGTCTTTATGTTCCTAGCATTTCTAGAAACATTATTTCTATTTCTTGTTTAGAACAAGTTGGTTTTGCTTTCACTATTAGGGATGGTACATTTTCTATCATTTCGAATGATATTGTTTTTGGTACTGCTTCTTTAATAAATGGCTTATATGTTTTGGAAATAAGAACTGAAGTGCTCAATGTAAATGTGAAACGACCTAGGATAGATAATCAATCTTATCTTTGGCATTATAGACTGGGGCACATAAACGAAACAAGATTGTCTAGGATGCATGCAAATGGATACCTAGATTCCATGGATTTGGAATTCTATGGACAATGTGAATCTTGTCTAGCTGGGAAAATGACTTGTCACAAGCCCAAAGGGATTGAGAGTCATAGGGCTAGTGAGTTATTAGAACTCATTCACACTGATGTTTGTGGGCCAATGTCTATAGAGGCTAGAGGAGGATACTCCTATTTCATTACCTTTACTGATGATAAATCAAGATTTGGGTACGTGTACCTAATGAGATATAAATCCGAAGCTTTTGAAAAATTCAAAGAGTTTAGGAATGAAGTTGAGAAACAGCGTGGCAAGATAATTAAGACATTACGATCAGATCGTGGTGGTGAATATCTGAGCCATGAGTTTCAGGATTATCTGAGAGAAAAGGGAATTCTCTCGCAGTTTACCGCACCTTACACACCACACCAAAATGGTGTCTCCGAAAGGAGAAACATGAGCTTGTTAGACATGGTCAGGTCTATGATGAGTGAGACTCAACTTCCAAAATTGTTTTGGGGATATGCCTTAGACACAGCGGCATACCTCCTAAATAGGGTACCTTCTAAATCTGTTCAGACCACACCATATGAGATATGGAATGGTAAGAGACCCAACCTGAGTTACCTCAGGGTATGGGGATCGTCAGCTTATGTCAAAGCGTTGGCATCGGACAAGCTTAGTGCTAAGAGTACTAAATGTCTATTTGTGGGGTA
This sequence comes from Gastrolobium bilobum, assembly GCF_033153095.1. Lineage (NCBI taxonomy): Eukaryota > Viridiplantae > Streptophyta > Magnoliopsida > Fabales > Fabaceae > Gastrolobium > Gastrolobium bilobum. Next base: position 98,168 of record NW_026896716.1, on the reverse strand, counting down.
TCCCAAAGGTACTAAGGGATACTACTTTTACTCCATGGATGAACACAAGGTGTTTGTGTCAAAGAATGCTGAGTTCTTTGAGAAGGATTTGATCTCTCAAGGAGCCAGTGAGAGTAAGATTGATCTTGAAGAAGTTCAAGAACCACATGAACAGATTGAGGAACCCGAGTGTTCTCCGTAGGCGACGTTCTCCAATGGAGAAGTAAACACACAACTCCGTAGGTCAACGAGGGTCATCCATCCACCTGAGAGGTATGGGTTTGTGATTGACTCTTCTAGATGGCTTGAAGCCATGGAATCTGAAATGGATTCGATGTATCAAAACAAGGTATGGACCTTAGTTCCTAAACCGCAAGGAATAGTTCCTATCGGTAACAAATGGGTCTTTAAAAGAAAGACTGATGCAAATGGCAACGTTCAGACCTACAAAGCTAGGTTGGTTGCGAAAGGGTATCGTCAAAGACAAGGAGTTTACTATGATGAGACTTTCTCACCAGTTGCCATGATCAAATCTATTAGGATCATGCTTGCAATAGCAGCATATCACGACTATGAAATTTGGCAAATGGATGTCAAGACCGCATTCTTGAATGGGTTCTTGAAGGAAGAAGTGTACATGACACAACCTGAAGGCTTTGAAATTAAAGATCAGGAGCATATGGTATGCAAACTACAATGGTCGATATATGGGCTAAAGCAAGCATCAAGGAGTTGGAATATTCGTTTTGATGAAGTCGTTAAGAGTAACAGTTTTATCAAGAACGAGGATGAACCTTGTGTTTACAAGAAGGTTAGTGGGAGTAATGTCGTCTTCCTGGTACTTTATGTAGATGACATATTGCTAATAGGAAATGACATCCCCACATTACAAATAACAAAAGAGTGGCTTTCAAAAAGCTTCACCATGAAGGAGGCCGTGTGGATCAAGAAGTTCATATCTTAACTAAGGGTGATTCCAAGCGTGGATGAGCCTATACAGTTGCTTTGCGACAACACAGGAGCCATTGCGCAGTCAAAGAAACCTAGGTCTCATCAAAGATCTAAACAAGTGCTCCGCAGATATCACCTGATTAGAGAAATCATTGATAGGATGGATGTAATATAGATTATGTTCCCACAGATGATAACCTAGCCGATTCTCTCACAAACACTGTTTCTCAGAGAAAACATGATAGTCATTATGAGGCTTTGGGTATACGACTTAGGTCTGATTGGCTCTAGGCCAACTGGGAGCTTGTTAGTATATGGGTGTCCTAGAGACAATCTTTTTGATTAAATAAGGACATAAGATGTGGACCTTTTTGTCGCAAATAAAGAATAAGCACTCTTTATCCTGTTTCATATTTTGTCTCGATATTATTGTTAATATATTATGAATAAACTGGATAAACCCCTTGGAATAGAACAAGTATTTCTTGAGTATCTGTGATGAGATCACGATTATGAGGATTCAAGGATACCGCACATTTATTCCTGATTTTATGGTCCTAGTCTAGAGACACTGAGAATGGGGATCAGTGATCTCGGGTAAGACTAGCACGACTTATCTACTTGTATTTGGATACAAGGTAAAGACCTCAACTGCTACAGATATAGAGATGTCTTAGCTAAAGTCGTGGGTGGACCTATAAGGGTATAGCTCGCACTGAACAGACCCACAAAGAGACTCTATAAGGAAATCTCATAGAGAGTATCATTAGAGTAGTCTCTTTATATTTGGGTATGTCTTTCCTTAGACCAGAAGTTATTACCTAGACTGTGTTCTAGAAGGCACGCTTTGACTGTATACCTCGTCTGCCTGAAACATGGAGACTCATAGGTACACTGTTGGGCTTGTCCTGAAAGAGCACAGGGCTAGGGTGATAAGCTGAAGGAATTCGTCAAATCTCTGTGAGAGATTAGGTTATTTGTAAACCGGAGAAATCGGGATGACATTTACAAGGACTCGGGAATCTATGCATAGTAAAAGAGATCATGAGATGATCTGCCGTTAGAGTCAGTAAATTGAAGATTCCCTATTTCGAATAAAGCTTACCCTAAACCGTAAGGGTTGATACGTTTCCTTACCCTAGGTTTAAATGGGAAGGTAACCGAGACAAAAGGAAATACATACGGCAACCAAATATGTGTAATAGGATGATTATGTCATTAACCTAACTAGCTCTGGGGAAACAAAGCATTGCTAGTGCTCTGTGTTGTCATTAGATGGGTTGTGAGCTTGTTGGGCCCAAGCCTATTTAACTCAGTGGCTATGTTGGGCCTAATGGGTCACACACTAACACCTTATTGTCATGATAATATAGCATTAAAGGTATTGGGCCTAATAATGGTTGTTAGCCCAAGAAGAAGTTTGGAAGCCCACCAAAAGGGAAAAGGGCGCATGGATCATGTAATGGGCTTCAATGGTCCAAGACATTACTAATTAATTTAATTAGTTAAATTAATCATCAAATATTTAAATTTTGAATTTTGAATTTGAAATTTGAATTTTGAATTTAGAATTTAAATTTAGAATTTGAATTTAAATGTTTGAATTTAAATGTTTGAACAGTGGCATCGTGGGTGGAGGGAGTGAGGTTAGAGTTGGCAAACAAAGCCCAGAATTTGGCTTCGTCTCTCATGCTTCCCTTGCAGAGGGACCCTTTGGAATAAACGGGATTTGGGATGGCTATCAGGTCCTTAACATCCCTTGTGAATTTCAGTACCTCTTTGCTGTCTATATATTCTTGGTACGGGCATTTGGAAACGGTGGGGAGGTTGAGTACTTCTTTGATGGCTGAGGGGGGGAATGATACTTTATTCCCCCTGACCGTCACCTCATCCTTGGTGTTCTCCTTAGGTAGCCTCTTGGCATGGTATAGGAACTCACCTACCAACGAGATGTTGACTTCACGATCGTCATTTGCAAACAGAAGCCATTTGAGGATGGTCAGGGCTTTCTTCACAAAGGAGGGAAGAGGAGCCTTGTCTTTCATGGAGATGTTCCTCTCTGGGTAGAGATGAACAACCTCCTCAGTGATTTCGGGCTCCTGGCCACGGCTGGCCACAAGGATAACTGTTACTGGTAGTTTGGTCATGGTTGAAGAAAGGGAATGTTAGGGCAAAATGTAGAGGGAAGTGAGAATAAGAGCAGAAGTTTCTAAGTTAGCAGAGAATGGTAAAGATTGAAGAAGGAAGGAAATGAGTTTAAGTAAGCATGCAGAGGAGGGAAAATTAGGAGTTTTTCAGGACGTGGAGGTTGAAGACAGGGGGTTGAAGAGATAGTGGAAGGAGAACGTTATGGAACGAATGATCAGGGGTTAGTGGTTTTAACCGCTGATGATCGTTGTAAGGAGGTGGAGCGGTTTAGGTTAGAAACGTGGGAGAGAGGGAAATAGGGTAGGAGCAGTTGCATTAATGGCTGAGGAGATAGTTTCTTTTTCATGGCACGTTTTCAAAATTTGCAATGAGTTCAGATTTGATAACGGCTGCGTATATGTAAGTGACTCAGCAGGGACAGGTGTCCTTGTCACTCTTATCTCTTAAGCAGGGAACGTTCCTTTTATCTTTTACCTACGTTCTAAAATAGCATTAATAATAAACTAATTCCTAATAAATAAAATGCAAGCTTACTTAATAAAAGAACATAAATTGCATGGCAAAGAAATACTACTTATTTAAAATTAAAAATGTGTATACATATATATATATATATATATATATATATATATATATATATTTTAAATATAGGAATGTGTGGTTATTGAACCACCCCAAAACTACGTTCCTGGAGCGGAACGTATTTTATTTGGACTTGGAGTTGAACATCAGACGTTCCCTCCATTTTGGGAGCTGTGTGGTTAAGTTTAACCACCCCAAAACTTTGCTCTTTGTTAAAGGGAAAAGGTATCCATTGGGTTGCCTCCCAGTCAGCGCTTAATTTAATGTCTTTAGCTAGACATGTTACTAACCTCTCATTCTTGTGGATAAGAGGTTGAGGGAACTTCAATATCCCCTGGTAGTTTTCCTGGTGTTCTGGTATCGAGGCTAGCAGCTATCTGTCCCAGGTGGGATTCAATATTTCTGACCACAGCATCGTTCCTGGTGACATAGTCTTTGACATAATTTTCCAGGGTGTTGATGCGTTGGTCATCTCTTTGGAACGGAGCATAATTGGTTCTTCTTTGTGGTTCATATGCTCCATTTCTATTGCCTTGTTGATAATGCTGCTGCTGATTATTATATGGACTCTGGTTCATAGGTGGCCTCTATTGTTGATTATGGTTCTGATCTTTCACTATGGTTCCTCCAGGATTTTGATTGTTGTTGCTTCCTACATTCTGATTTTCTATGGCCTGGGTGAACTTTCTGTTCCCAAACTTTTCTGCATAACACACCAAGGCAGTAGATGGACACTCTGTTGAATCATGAAGGTCACCACAGGCTGAGCATGGTTCACTCTCAGTTTCTAAGAGTTGTAAGACTTCCATCCTTGGTTGCTCTTGATCAGCTTTCAAATTCTTCATCTCATTCATCAATGTGGCCAGTTGGGATTCCATGGCAGTTTGTTTGTCTAGCTCTATCATGCCTGGCTTCCTTACTGGGCTCATCCGCTCCAGTGGCCATTGGAGACATCTTTCCGCAGTGCCTTCTATGATTTCGTACCTAGATTCAACGGTTCCTGTAAAGAAATATCCTCCTGCAGCAAAGTCTAAATGTGATTGAGAAGCATGATCTATGCCTTTATAAAAAGATTGTAAAACACCCCAACTTTCCACCCAATGGTTTGGACATTTTCTGATGATGTCTTTATATCTCTCTCAAGCTTCATAAAGATTTTCTCCATAAAACATTCTAAAGTTAGAGAGTTCTGCTCTAACATCAGCTTGGCGAGACATAGGGAGAAAACTTTCTATGAACTTGTTAGAAAGTTCCACCCAAGAGTGTATTGATCCAGGGGTGAGAGTTTTCATCCATGTTTTTGCTTTTAAGCCTAGGGAATGGGGGAACAACCTCATTCTCATACATTCCTCTGTCACACCCTCAACCTTGAAGTTATCACAGATGTCTTGAAAGTTTGTGAGGTGTGTGTAAGGATCTTCTGCAGGGAGTCCATGAAAGACTCCAGCTTCCCTTATCATGTCGAACATGATAGGTTTTAATTCGAAATTGGGAGCTACAGGAGGGAGGATTACTCCCCTTTCTGGTCTGCTCCTGAAAGGAGCAGCCAAAGTTCTAAAGTTCTGTTTATGAGGGATTCCTTCATTGTTATTGTTATGATCAGCCATGTTTTCAAAAATATTTTCCCTGAGGTTTCTTCTCCTTCTATGTAAAGTGCGTTCTGGCTCAGGGTCAAAGAAAAACTCAGGTATTTCAGTGGAGTGATGAGAATCTGTTTCTGACTCTTCATCATAAACCATAAAACAGATAGTATAAATCAGCAGAATATGTAACAGAAATAAAATAAGAAAATGAAAATGAAATATACAGAGTATATATGTACTTAAAACAGTAATAAGGACAAAATTTAGTATTTCTATCCCGGGAACGGCGCCAAAAACTTGTTGGGTGAAAAATATATTATGATGAAAACATTCCTCAGTTCACTAAGAAAGAACACAGTTGCTCTCTTAGTTTCAACCCAAGTGCGCAAGTGCACGCATCAAGTAATAAATGGGAGTGTTAATGCCCAGATTATCGTTCCCACGAGGATAGAACTCTAATTATTACCTTATACTATTTTACAACGAATGAAAATGAAAAGAAAAGTTAGTAATTGACCTATCTGGCCAAACATTCTCTACTACCTTGACAACGTTCCTCAAGGATAGTAGGTTCAATTTGACAGCAAACAATTCATCGCTTCGTTATGTATGATGCCCTTCTAGTTGAGCGAAGGAAAAGCAATATTCATGAGAGAGTTATAGATACAAGATCGAAAAAATAATAGAAAAATAACAATAGTAATAACAGTAATTAAGAGACAACATGATGGATGGTGTAAAACAATTTAACAGAATGAACGAATCCACTGTTCCATTCTTTAAATAATTATTCTTTCTACTCAAGACTTAACACTTTTGTCTTTGTTCCAATCTCTTAACTGCCAACGTCTGATTCCTCAGCTTATGGACTGGATGGCTCACAAGTTTCCATATTCCTATGGCTCCCTTGACTCCAACAGGTACTGGGTACATGACCTTAAAATGAACGAGGTGGCCCCTTACTCCTAAGGCAACCAGCAGTGTTGTTTCCACAACACTACCTTCTCCCTCTGGTTAAGCTGTCTGAAATCCCTTCCTTATGGAAGTTCCTTTCTCAATATGTGTTCAATTTCCATTGATACACAATGAATATAGCTCACTTAACTAGAGAAATCCAAAAGCTTAAATACAGAAGTATCAAAAATAAGTCTTTAAGAACTTTGCAATTTTTCCGTTCCACAGATAGTTTAGCCCTTGGCTACTAATTTAAACCTAATTATTCCAAACTGAAGTCCCACAGACCCGAGATTCAGTTCAGAGATAACGAATGGAAAGGAGAGAAATAACACTTGTATTTAAATGAAAATAACTTGATTACAATAAAATGAAAAGTGGAGAATATGGTTGTTACTCGTGAGGAGTCTCAAGTGGGTGATACAGATGAAGAAAAGTGTTCTCACTTAACTAAAGTTAAAACTATACAAAAATACAAAGAAAACTATAAACTAAACTAAGTGATCTCTTCATAAGGAATTTGATGGTTGTCTTCGTGCTGGAACGTCCTATAGGCAGAAGAGTGAAGGGCAAAGTGGGTAATTCTCTTGGAGTTGTTTTCTTGACTGCATGGAAAGGGCGGTGTGTACAGTGCTTTGAGGGGCGCAAGTAGCTGGATGGGACAGTTATTGTTGAGATTTGTCTTTCCTTTTGATCGTCACATGCCTTGCTTTCTTCCTTGACCAATAGGAACTGTTTATTCTCTGCTGCGCACATTTCCTCTTGCTTGATTGCTGCACCGCTTATGCTTTATGGAAACTTCTTTCCAATGTTTTCTGCAAAGTGGTCAGAAATATTAAATGAGTGCAGCATGTGTATTTAATGTTCCAAATTCGTTCCCCTTTTTATATATTTTTCAAAGACTTACATCACCATCCGTTCCCCACTGTGTTTTTGTCAAAAAGATATTAAACATATGCTTTTAGTGCTAAAGTTGCTCATCAGGTGAGTGTAAGAACCCGCACCGTTAATTAAGGAATGTAATTAATAAATTATGAAAAAATAGGAAATGATTCCATAATTGACCCTAATAATTATTATGAGGCTTTAATAATTATAGTAAGTGAGTAATAATGCTGAAAGTCGCTTTTCGGAAGAAAAATGCAGATATCGGTTCTGCTAGTCGATATAAATGCGTACCGAAAAAGTGTCCCGGAAAATTATAATAAGTACATGATAATTACTAGAATAATATGTAGGACTTGTAAAACGAGTTTCAAGTCAGAGTAATGAGAACTGGTGCCAGAAACTGGTACTGGCTATGAAAAGCGCGTACCGGAAAGGTGCTCCGAAAATTATAAGAAAAATATGATAATTCTTGTAAAATTGAGTAGGTTAAGAATCCAAAGTTTGGGATTAAAATGCTAAGCGTAGCAATTAAAGTTAATACTGTGTGTTTAATGAGTATGTGGCTATAAATACCCTTATTTGGGCACAAAACCCTAGACTCTTCATCCTCCTACGTGACTCTCTTGGTGGCTGAGTGTTAGTGCATTGTTTCATTGGCTTCTCCTTCATTTCTTGAGCCAAGTGGTCACCTTTGCTCCTTTTCTTCTTCTCTTTTGTTGAGTAAACACCTTGGTTGGGTGTGAGGGTCACTTGTGAGTGGGAGAGGAACTTATGTTCTGAGTTATGTTGCTGTCTTAGTGAGCTTGAGGTGCTGTCTTGTTGAGTTGGGGGTTGTGGAGTCATCTTCTTGGTTTGTGAAGCTTCAAGGAGCTTTCTTTGTGAAGAAAGGGCCAAGCTTGGTGGCATTTTCGTGGTCTTGTGTAGTTAGTTTGTAGGAGCTGGTTGTTAGCTCCAAGAGCAGCCCTTGTTACTGCCTTGAAGCCTTGAGTATGTACCTCAACTTGATCATGAGTCTTTATGCCTTAAAATGGAACCTTGATGCATGTAATGGCTAAAAGATTATAACCTAGCTTGGTGTAATGTAAAACACACCTAGAAATGCATGTTTAGGCTTCTGTAATCGGCAAAAATGGAACTTTGGAAGGATATATTCGTGAAATGCAGAAACTGCATTCTGTCGCGAAATATCCGGATATTGATATCCGGATATTGCCAGAGTGATATCTGGATATTGGATATTCGAATATTGCCTGTAAGATATCCGGATATTGCATATCCGGATATGTCCCCGAGGAATATCCGGATATTCTGGGTTTTCGAGGAACAGTAGCGTACTGTTAATCCAGAACTGATCTATGGGTTTGTCGACCCTAGTTTTAGGAAGTTGGACTTCTGTAATTAATTAATGTAAGTCAGAATCTTATAATTAAGGGCTTATGGATTGGTGAGAAGCCTTAAGACGTAAAACGTAATGGAAAGGCGTTGTCTTAATATGGTATGCTTGCGGTGCATGTTATTGATATATTGTTGGTCCATAACAGATTGTGAATCTGTTGTGTTTGGACTTTGAGCTGTGGACTTTTGGCTTTGGGTGTTAGCTTGCAAGGTAAGCTTTCATGTCCTCGGTTTAGCCATGTTTTGGTTCCACCATGTCCCATAGGAGTATGGTTATATGCATGTTGTGTTACATGCTTTGAGATATATGAATTGATGTTGAGCTTTATGTGTTAATGGCTTTTAATATGCATGTGTTGTTCCATCTTGACGGTAAGCCTGAGTATGTGGCGTCATACAATACGGTGATCTGGGGTGGATACAAGCGACGTCTTGTACTTATTGTGGGGTTGTAGACGTACATCCTGCATTTCTCTGGCCAGTAGATTAGTATTGACACACATGACATGATTATCTGCTGCATTGCACTGATTTAGAACTGATCATGATAAACTGCTTTTGAACTTATATTGCACATGTAAGTGAGCTTGGGGTGGAAGATCTTTGAGGACCCCTTGTCTTACTGAGATTTCTTGTTTAAAGATCTCACCCCACGTTTGGGGAATGCTTATTTCAGGTTCAGGTAGTATGGTGACTGATGCCTCTGGCGGCAGGAGGCCAGAGCTTAGTTGATGATTTTACTGCTTATTTGCTAGCATGACTGGGTTGGATGTTGTTTATGTTTTCCGCATTATTAATATTATGTTGTTGACGTTGAGACTTATGTTGGGCTTTGTTGCCTTATTTGGGTGAGCATGAGAGTTGTCCATGCCACTATGTTGTTAGTACTTTTGAGTTGAGTTGTATAAACTGATAGTTGGTCTGGTCTACGTGTTGTAGTTCCATGACTAGAGACATACATTATTGTTGATTTAATTAATGAGGTATTTCAGTTAGCTGTTTTATTGCAATTACATACAGGCGATGTTTTATTAATTGGTTAATAAGCAAGTTGGTAATGATAATGACTTCATAATTGATAAGAAAAAGATATTCCGCATTTTCTTAATTAAGCGCAGCTTAATACGATAGTATGATAACATTACTGGATATATACGGGGTGTTACAATAGTTCGAGGGAAAAGCCTGTATGTATTGCAATAGCTAGGATGTTTGGTTGTGTCTGTCTTGTGTGTTTACTCCGTCGAATTTTATTATGATAATGCATATGTAATCACATTGCGTGGGCTTGATCAACTCATAATCTGTGTAACTTGTGCAGAGTCATGGTAAGGTCCGGGAGAACACGAGAGACTTCTTAGGATCAATCCGATCCTATCCTGACTGTATTGGCTGAGATGCAGGCGACTAGGTTAGCCGATCAGGAGGCCACTAGATTGGCCAACGCGACAATGATGGATGTTGTTCGCAAGGCGAACCGGATAGCCGCAGAGGAGGTTCGTGAAGCGAACCAGAGGACCACTGAGGATATCCTCGAGGCGAACAGGATGGCGAACATGACGATGATGAGAGTCATGTTGGAGGAGAAGAGGGCTGGTCCTGCTGTAGGCCAGTTACCACCGCCACCACCGTCGTCGCCTCCACCTAGTGTTCAGGATGAGAGCATGAGTCACATTGGCAGTGCTTCTCATGTCGCTAAGACGAGGGAGACTCTTGTAGAGCCTACTGAGGATCGTGATGTGATAGATCGCCATCTGTGTTTGAGGGTCTTTGGATCCTATTGCTGCGGCGAGATGGCTGGAGTCGCTGGACAAGATATTTTGGGTCATGCAGTGTACAGACCACAGAAGCTAATGTTCTCGACTTACATGCTGGAGGGCGACGCCCATGAGTGGTGGACGAACACCTCTCGTGCTTATGAGATGCAGGGTCGTGTTTTGACGTGGCCATTCTTTGAGGAATGCTTCTTGGGAAGATACTTTCCCTACGATGCGCAGGAGAGGAAGCAGAGGGAGTTTAATTGTTTTGTACAGGGCTCGATGTCTGTTGACGAGTACCTGGCCAAGTTCAATGAGATGGTGAAGTTTGCTCACTTCCAGATGGTTGCTCCTACTCCGATGTTTTTGGCTGCTAAGTTCCGTAGAGGACTTAGTGAGGTGATTGCTGAGCATATTGCTGGAGCTGCTTCGAGGGATTTTGGTACACTGGTTCAGCAGTGTAAGGACTTTGAGGATGTCTGCATAGCGAGCATGGCCAAGAGGGCCAAGGTCAACGAGACCAAGAGGACTGTTAGTTCCACTCCTGCTCCTACTTCTTGGAAGGACATGAAGTTTGTTGGGAAGGGCAAGGGTAAACAGTTGGCGACTAGGCAGGCGCCTAGTCAGTTCAAGAGGATTGCTTCACAGCAGGGGAGTTTTGCTAGGCCTCATTCCACTCCGAGATGTGTGGGGTGCGGAAAGGAGCATGCTGGTCGTTGTGCTTCGGGTCAGTTGATCTGTTTCCTATGTGGCAAGGAGGGCCACTTCTCTAGAGACTGTCCGTCGTCGACGGCGAAAGCTGCAGCTGTTTAGGCAGTTCCTTTGCAGATGGTTCCGATGGCTTCTACTTCGGCACCTGCGGTGCCACCTTCTGTTGGGCATGTGTACACCTTGGATAGGTAGCAGTCGGACCGCGCTCCGAACCTTGTTAGAGGTACTGTGTCTATTGGAGGTATTGTTGTTGATGCTTTGTTTGACTCCGGGGCTACGCATTCGTTTGTTGCTACCCCGATTGCCTTGGGGCTTGAGTTGCCCATGTCTGTGCTTTCTCCACCGTTGCAAGTGACTACCGCCACCGGAGAAATATGTGATTCTACCACTGTACATCGCGATGTAGCGTTTCAGTGGGATGGTCGTGAGTTCTCGGTGGATCTGATAGGATTTTCGATGGCCAACTTGGAGATTATTCTGGGCATGGATTGGTTGTCTAGAAACTGTGCACTGATTGATTGCTGTGAAAAGCGCGTGGTGATGTCTCCATGTGATTCCACAGCTAGTTCCTCGCCATATATTTCATTGCTGCAGGCAAGGAAGGCCTTGAGAGCAGGGGCATTTGGTTATGTCATGTTGGGAGGTTTGGTGAGTGGGACACAGGAGGATATCACTGGCATTCCTGTGGTGGGGGAGTTCCTCGAGGTGTTTCCTGAGGAGATTCCTGAGTTTCCGCCACAGCGGGAGATAGAGTTCTCTATTGCTTTGTTGCCTGGTGTGGGGCTGATTTCATGAGCTCCATATCGGATGTCGCCACCGGAGTTGGCTGAGCTGAAGAAGCATATTGAAGATCTTTCAGCGAAAGATTTCATTCGGCCGAGTGTGTCTCCTTGGGGAGCACCAGTCATCTTTGTGAAGAAGAAGGACGGGACAATGCGATTGTGCACCGACTACAGGCAGTTGAACAAGGTGACGATCAAGAACAAGTATCCCCTTCCTCGGATTGATGATCTGTTGGATCATCTCAGGGGTGCTTGCGTGTATTCCAAGATTGATCTCCGGTCCGGATACCATCAGATTCGGGTGAAGCTGGAGGATGTCCCTAAGATCGCGTTTCGTTCGAGATACGGTCACTTTTAGTATTTAGTGATCTCGTTTGGACTCACCAATGCACCGGCAGTGTTCATGGATTACATGAACATGATTTTCCAACCGTATCTGGATCAGTTTGTGATCGTCTTTATTGATGACATTTTGATTTACTCCAAGACTGAGGAGGAGCATGTGGAGCATCTGAGGATTGTTCTGCAAGTGCTGAAGGAGAAAAAGCTTTATGCTAAGCCTTCTAAGTGTGAGTTTTGGCTCAAATCAGTCAAGTTCCTTGGGCATGTGATTTCAGCGGATGGAGTTGCAGTGGATCCCAACAAGATTGAGGCTGTGCTGGATTGGGAGAGGCCCAAGACAGTTACAGAGGTGAGGAGCTTCTTAGGTTTGGCAGGTTACTATCGGAGGTTCATCAAGGGTTTCTCCACGATGGTTCTCCCTTTGACTCGCCTTACCCGAAAGGAGACTCCATTTGTGTGGACTCACGAGTGTAAGGATTGCTTTCAGGAGTTGAAGGAGAGGTTGACTACTTCCCGTGTTGATCCTTCCTGATCCTGAGGAGCAGTTTGAGCTTTACTGTGATGCATCTGGAAAGGGGTTGGGCTGTGTGTTGATGCAGTCTGGTAGAGCTGTTGCTTTTGCTTCGAGGCAGTTGAAGCCTCATGAGGAGAACTACCCGACTCATGATTTGGAGTTGGCTGCGATTGTGTTTGCTTTCAAGATTTGGAGGCATTACCTGTTCGGTATGCAGTTTGCGGTGTTCAGTGACCACAAGAGCTTGAAGTATCTGTTTGATCAGAATGAGCTGAACATGAGGCAGAGGAGATGGATGGAGTTTCTGAAGGATTACGACTTTGAGTTGAAGTACCATCCTAGCAAGGACAATGTGGTAGCTGATGCTTTGAGTCGGAATTCTGTGAGTCTATCCAGTTTGACGATGGGTGATTTTGACCTCATAGAGAAGTTTCGAGATCTGAAGGTGACAACCTTGTTTGGAGGTGCATTCTCGAGATGGATACTGTGAGAGTCAGGAATGAGCTTATGGAGAAGATCCAAGAGGCGCAAGTCCAGAGAGAGTGTCTCGACTACGTGAAGAACCAAGACAGTGTGTCTTGAAATGAGGATGGACTTCTGTTGTTTCAGAAGCGTGTGGTGATTCCTCGAGGTCCTTTGACCGAAGAGGTTATGGCGGAGGCCCATAAGGGACAGTTTACTGTTCACCCTGGTGCTACAAAGATGTACCAAGACCTGAAAAGGAATTTCTGGTGGCCAGGAATGAAGAAGGACATAGCTGTGTATGTGTCCAAGTGTTTGATCTGCCAGAAGGTGAAGATTGAACACCAGAAGCCGTCTGGTAAACTTCAACCTCTTGAGATTCCGGAGTGGAAATGGGAGAGCATTTCAATGGACTTCGTTGTGGGTTTGTTGAAGACTCAGGTTGGCTGTGACTCGATATGGGTCATTGTGGACAGACTGACCAAGTCTGCCCATTTTCTTCCAGTGAAGGTGAGCTTCACTACTGAGCAGTTGGCCAAACTGTATGTTCGCGAGATCGTGAGGCTTCACGGGGTGCCCGAGAGTATCATCAGTGATAGGGACCCGAAGTTCACATCTCGGTTCTGGGAGGCGCTGCAGGGAGCTTTTGGTACTCAGTTGAGATTGACTACAGCCTATCACCCTCAGACTGATGGACAGACTGAGCGGACTATCCTGAACTTGGAGGACATGTTGCGGGCTTGCACGTTGGAGCAGGGCTCGACATGGGATAGGTACCTTCCATTGGTGGAGTTTTCGTATAACAACAGTTTCCATGCTAGCCTGGGCATGGCACCCTACGAGGCGCTCTATGGTAGGAGGTGTTGCACACCTACCTGCTGGTCTGAGGTTGGGGATCGTGAGTTGTTTGGCTTGGACTTTGTCCAAGATACCATCCTGCAGATCCAGATGATCATGGAAAAGCTGAAGCAGGCGCAGAATCGCCAGAAGAGTTACTACGATGTCAAGCATCGTCCATTGAAGTTCAGTGAGGGTGAGCACGTGCTTGTGAGACTTTCACCTGTCACCGGTGTTTGGACGGGCACTCAGAGTGAGGAAGTTGAGCCCGCAATTTATTGGGCCATACCAGATTCTTGGTAGAGTAGGACCTGTTGCCTACCGGCTTGCCTTGCCTCCGAACCTAGCAAACATCCACGACGTGTTTCACGTGTCTCAACTTCTCAAGTATGTAGCGGATCCTTCGCACGTGGTGCAACCGGATGATGTGGAGGTTCGGGAGAACTTGAAGACTCCAGTCGGACCACTCAAGATTCTCGATCGTGGCGAGAAGCAGCTGAGGAGCAAGATCATTCCGATGGTCAAAGTACAATGGTCAGGAAGAACTCCTGAGGAGTATACCTGGGAGCGAGAGGACGAGCTTCTCCGACAGTATCCTGACTTCCGAGACAGGTATATTCTGATTTTGAGGACAAAATCCTAAAAAGGTGGGGAGAATGTAAGAACCTGCACCGTTAATTAAGGAATGTAATTAATAAATTATGAGAAAATAGAAAATGATTCCATAATTGACCCTAATAATTATTATGAGGCTTTAATAATTATAGTAAGCGAGTAATAATGCTGAAAGTCATTTTTCGGAAGAAAAGTGCAGATACCAGTTCTGCTAGTCGGTATAAATGCGTACCGAAAAAGTATCTCTTAAAATTATAATAAGTGCATGATAATTACTAGAATAATATGTAGGACTTGTAAAACGAGTTTCAAGTCAAAATAATGAGAATTGTTGCCAGAAACTGGTACTGGCTATGAAAAGCGCGTACCGGAAAGGTGCTCCAAAAATTATAAGAAAAATATGATAATTCTTGTAAAATTGAGTAGGTTAAGAATCCAAAGTTTGGGATTAAAATGCTAAGCGTAGCAATTAAAGTTAATACTGTGTGTTTAATGAGTAAGTGGCTATAAATACCCTTATTTGGGCACAAAATCCTAGACTCTTTAGCCTCCTACGTGACTCTCTTGGTGGCTGAGTGTTAGTGCACTGTTTCATTGGCTTCTCCTTCATTTCTTGAGCCAAGCGTTTACCTTTGCTCCTTTTCTTCTTCTCTTTTGTTAAGTAAACACCTTGGTTGGGTGTGAGGGTCACGTGTGAGTGGGAGAGGAGCTTATGTTCTGAGTTATATTGTTGTCTTAGTGAGCTTGAGGTGCTGTCTTGTTGAGTTGGGGGTTGTGGAGTCATCTTCTTGGTTTGTGAAGCTTCAAGGAGCTTCCTTTGTGAAGAAAGGGCCAAGCTTAGTGGCATTTTCGTGGTCTTGTGTAGTAAGTTTGTTGGAGCTGGTTGTGAGCTCCAAGAGCAACCCTTGTTTCTGCCTTGAAGCCTTGAGTATGTACCTCAACTTGATCATGAGTCTTTATGCCTCAAAATGGAACCTTGATGCATGTAATAGCTAAAAGATGATAACCTAGCTTGGTGTAATGTCAAACACACCTAGAAATACATGTTTAGGCTTCTGTAATCGGTAAAAATGGAACTTTGGAAGGATATCTTCGCTAAATGCAGAAACTGTATTCTGTCGCGAAATATCCGGATATTTGTCGTGTAATATCCGGATATTGATATCCGGAAATGGGAATCTGGATATCCGGATATTGATATCCGGATATTGCCAGAGTGATATCCGGATATTGCATATCCGGATATTGCATATCCGGATATGTTCCCTAGGAATATCCGGATATTCTGGGTTTGCGAGGAACAGTAGCGTATTGTTCATCCAGAACTGATCTATGGGTTTGTGGACCCTAGTTTGAGGAAGTTGAACTTCTGTAATTAATTAATGTAAGTCGGAATCTTATGATTAAGGGCTTATGGCTTGGTGAGAAGCCTTAAGACGTAAAACGTAATGGAAAGGCGTTGTCTTAATATTGTATGCTTGCGGTGCATGTTATTGATATATTGTTGGTCCATAACAGTTTGTGAATCTGCTGTGTTTGGACTTTGAGCTGTGGACTCTTGGCTTTGGGTGTTAGCTTGCAAGGTAAGCTTTCGTGTCCTCGGTTTAGCCATGTTTTGGTTCCACCATGTCCCATGAGGGTATGGTTATATGCATGTTGTGTTACATGCTTTGAGATATATGAATTGTTGTTGAGCTTTATGTGTTAATGGCTTTTAATATGCATGTGTTGTTTCATCTTGACGGTAAGCCTGAGTATGTGGCGTCATACAATACGGTGATCCGGGGTGGATACAAGCGGCATCTTGTACTTATTGTGGGGTTGTAGACGTACATCCTGCATTTCTCTGGCCAGTAGATTAGTATTGACACACATGACATGATTATCTGCTGCATTGCACTGATTTAGAACTGATGATGATAAACTGCTTTTGAACTTATATTGCACATGTAAGTGAGCTTAGGGTGGAAGATCCTTGAGGACCCCTTGTCTTACTGAGATTTCTTGTTTAGAGATCTCACCCCACGTTTGGGGAATGCTTATTTCAGGTTCAGGTAGTATGGTGACTGATGCCTCTGGCGGCAGGAGGCCAGAGCTTAGTTGATGATTTTACTGCTTATTTGCTAGCATGACTGGGTTGGATGCTATTTATGTTTTCCGCATTATTAATATTATGTTGTTGACGTTGAGACTTATGTTGGGCTTTGTTGCCTTATTTGGGTGAGCATGAGAGTTGTCCATGCCACTATGTTGTTAGTACTTTTGAGTTGAGTTGTATAAACTGATAGTTGGTCTGGTCTACGTGTTGTAGTTCCATGACTAGAGATATACATTATTGTTGATTTAATTAATAAGGTATTTCAGTTAGCTGTTTTATTGCAATTACATACAGGCGATGTTTTATTAATTGGTTAATAAGTAAGTTGGTAATGATAATGACTTCATAATTGATAAGAAAAATATATTCTACATTTTTTTAATTAAGCGCAGATTAATACGATAGTATGATAACATTACCAGATATATACGGGGTGTTACAGTGAGGGAAAGGATGGCATTTTGCCATCAAAATGGGCTTAGATGGGCACAAATTTTCCTCCCATCATGCTACTTTCACAGTTTATAGTGACCACAAAAGCTTGAAGTACTTGTTCGATAAAAAAGAACTTAATATGAGGCAAATGAGATGGATGAAATTTGTAAAGGATCATGAGTTTGACCTTCAGTATCACCCTGGAAAGGCAAATGTAGTGGCTAATGCCTTGAGCAAGAAGACTACGACTGTGGCTAGCATGATGATTGCAGAGTATAAATTAATTGAGAAGTTCTGGGATTTGAGAATTCCCGTGACACCACTTGAGACTTCATATTTTATGACCACAGTTGAAGTCCTAAATTCACTTTTAGAAAGAGTTAAAGCGGCCCAATTTCTTGATAAAGGAATTCAAGGAATGAAAGAGCAAGAGTTTGTATTCACTGATACTTCTAATGTAAAGTACTACAAGGATATGTTGATTGTTTCGAAAGGGCAGATGGTAGAAGATGTATTGATAGAGGCCCATATGGGTAAGTACTCCATTAATCCATGTGCCATTAAGATGTACCAAGATTTGAAAAAAAAATTGGTGGTCTGGTGTGAAGAGAGATATAGCTCAATATGTGAGCAAGTGCCTGATTTGTCAGAAAGTGAGTATATTATTGAGCATCAGAGGCCTTCAGGTTTATTATAGCCATTTGAGATTCTTGAGTGGAAATGGGCTAGTATATCCATGGACTTTGTAGTTGGATTACCGAGAAGCCAAGGTGGATTTGATTCTATTTGGGTTGTGGTATACAGATTGACTAAGTCTGCCTACTTTCTTCCAATCCAGATGACTTTCTCCACAGAGCAGTTAGCCAGATTATATGTTAGAGAAATTGTGAAGCTTCATGGCGTTCTTGAGAGTATCATTAGTGATCAGGACCCGAAGTTTACTTCACGCTTCTGGGAAGCATTGCATGAGGCCTTTGGTACTCAATTGAGATTGAGTACAACATATCACCCGCAGACGGATGGTCAGACAGAGAGAACCATCCAGAAATTGGAGGACATGTTGAGAGCATGTGTTTTAGAGCAGGGAAGTGTGTGGGACAAGTACCTGCCATTGATTGAGTTCTCCTACAATAACAGTTATCACGCCAGCTTGGGCATGGCTCCGTATGAGGCCTTGTATGGCCGTAGGTATAGGACACCTACATGATGGACAGAGATTGGGGAAAGGCAATTACTGGGACCAGAATTGGTCCAGGAAACTACAAAACAGATTGAGATGATTAGAGATCGGCTGAAGAAAGCACAAAGCCGTCAAGAAAGTTATTATGATGCAAAGCACAGACCCCTTAAGTTCACTGAAGGGGATCATGTATTCATCCGATTATCACTCACTACAGGTGTAAGGCGTGCCTTGGGAGTGAGAAAGTTGAGTCCACGGTTTATTGGGCCCTACCAGATAATAATGAGGGTCGGACCGGTGGCGTATCAACTTGCTCTACCTCAACACTTGGCGAATCTATATGACGTCTTCCATGTGAGTCAGCTCTGAAAATATATATCTGATGATTCACACATTGTATAGCCTGATGAGATAGAGATTAAGAAGGATATGAAGTTTGTTGTGGGACCTTTTATGGTTCTTACTCGAGATGAGAACCGGCTTCGAAATAGAGTCATCCCCATGGTTAAGATCCAATGGGAAGGATTGACACTAGATAACGGCACATGGGAGTGGGAGGATGATATTCTCTGGCGGGAGGATGATATTCTCCGGCGATATCCAGATTTTGATATCAGGTATGATCCGATTTTGAGGACAAAACCTTTTTAAAAGGTGTAGTGAATATAATAACTCTAATTTCATAATTTCGAAATTAGTTGAGTATTATAAAGACCTTAAGGTCATAAATGGAATGAGGATAAGATTCTAAGAAGTTTGATATCCATATTGATGGTATTTTACACAGGTAAATTTTTATCTGTTATTTTTGAGTGCTGACATAGTAACAGTCAGTAGAATAGCTCAAATTTAGAAAATTAGAGTCAGAGAGCTATTTTGATGATATGATTATCATTGATGAGGTCAGTATATGGTTTGATGAATTTTGATACCTATATTGGAATATTTTGGAAAAGTCACTTCTGCCGGGTAATTTGTATTGCTGTAGGAGCAGCCGGTAAAATCTCGGAACAGGAAAAATATGAGAAAATGAAAAAAAAGACCAATATATGCCTAACAAGTCATAATTATACAAATAATGTTAAAGTTAAGAAGATTATGAAATTCGGGTACAGTTAAGAACACCAGTAAAGACTATAGTGCAATTAAACAGCTGTAAGTGGATCTGTGATCTACTAATCAAATTTTTAAGTTATGAACATGATAATTAGACAAAATTAATATTAATTACTTAAATTTAGAGTCTTGGATGTTTTCGGGTAGAAATTTGATAACAGCTCAGATAAAAATTACACCAGGTGTCACTAAATGCTAAAATCTCACTTTTACGTTTTCGACCTATCCGAACATGGTTTGGTATTTTAATTACTGAAGATAAAATGCATGCCGCAAAATTGTCATCTTTTATCATGTTATTCTAGACTTAATTACCTTTCTAACAAGCTATCACACGATTCATAGAGTTCTCGTTTTCTCGGGATATCACCGTTTGAAGTTGGACAAGCAAATCTGCCATCCAACCTCAAGCAGGGCCCAAAACAGCCCTCACTCTCTCAATGATTCTGAAAATCCACTCAATCAATTGCTCTCAAATTTTTATATAGTAAACTAGAGACCTCAAGCTTCAATTTTAATATCATACACCTAATTTGACCAAGAAACGAAGCGGGAATAAATTTCCCAAAAACTACCAGAAACAGCCCCATGTGCAGGGGTGTTCTGCACAATCCGCGTTCTCTGCCTCCTACAGGGCTGCGTGGTTATCCTTTGGTTCTCAAATTTTGACGCAAGGTATTTGACATCTCAAGATTTAAAATGGCGTATGACACGTCCCTATTGGACTTTTGTGGAGGGAGATATACTCTCCCAAAGTTCACCCAAATTCTAGCAATTTCTAAAAATTTTGCCAGAGTTTCCTTTGTTTTTCCAATAAATCCCACCTTTGAAGGTGTTATCTAACCTCAATTTTGTACCTAATAATCATGGGTGGCACTCAAGGACCAGCAATGCCTTGGTGCTCTCACAACCCTTCACAATTTATATCATTTAGCTTACTTTACAATTCATTGATTTCATTATAAATCCTTAAATCATTTCAATCACATTAATCCCTTTGCATGCAATTCTTTGACATAAAACATAAATCAAATCCTAGAATAGACCTATTTCCCTTTCATCATATAGCATGCTTCAATATTACATCAAGTCTCCATAATACAAATTACAAGCTTCTTTACAAGTATTACAATAATTCTCCAAATATACATAATGAGTCACCAAAATAAATCATGCTGAATAAATGACTAAACTTAGGCAAAAAGGTGACATGAACAAAAGATGACAGATAATAATCCCAACTCAAAACGATGTTCATGTCCTAAGTCTAGCCTAGGCCCAACGGCCACAAAATGCAAAGTCCACTATAAGTCCATGAGCTCATCCCACGGGCCTCTTGCCCGCCGCTCCAACACCACTGGCACTACTTGAAATAAAATTCCCAAAGCGGGGTGAGATATACGAATATATCTCAGTAACCCAGAGATTCTAAAGAATACTCTGCCCAATGGCTCACTTCGATACATATCAATAACATAATACAACATTTAAAACGGGATAAAGCAAGGGATTTAGTGAAATAGGGAAGCATAGGGAACAAAATACGATGAAGCTGGAATGGTCGATGCCAATACCACGCAACATCCGGCCTAGTGGCCTCGGCACATAGCCTACGGGTTTCAAACAAAGGAGTGTTCCTAGAACATCAACCGAGGCACCCTCCATCCATATACACCCGAGATTTCCTAGTGTGCTCCTCTACGGATGACACACCAGGACCCCAGGTCAACTGGAACTCTCTCATGGAGACCTATCCAGTGAAAGTCTGTAACGCCCGAAGGCAACTGTCTACTGGCCAGAGACTCGGTACATCCTATGTACCACTAAACATACAATAATGCATGAACATGTTATACTACATTATTCACATACACCTCCAACCACTACCCTCAACGGGCATGGTGGAGCACACACGGGGGGTCAAACCCTAGTACCAAGGGATTACCTGAATAATCTCCTCTACTTGATAGCTCCCAAACACAATATCACCAAGCTTGGTCACCAGAAATGCCTACACATAGGCCATTTCCATCTCAATACCAACCAACCAACATATATGCAAGTTATCAAGTATACATGCATAAGTTAAAGACCACTTACCGAAATTCCTTTGGTCTGGGACCAAAGGCAACTCACCAAGTTCACGGTTCCGAGTTCAAATCCGAGAGAGGCAACCTACAATGATCACACAAGGATCATTAATACAAGGTGAAATTCACCATGATTACAAAACATCAAAATCCTCCCCCACCACATGGTAGGTTCGACCAACATAGGCTATTTTTTCAAAATATTTTTCTAAATTTTCTCTTAATTTTTCTTTAGCATCTTAAGGCTACCACAACACCATTTTAGGTCCCACTTTCCATCCTACACCATCGCAACATCATTTTTACAATTATTTCCTTTTAGGTCCAATGGACACTCTCACACACTCCAAGTATTTTTCCTTTAATTTCCAATGCATCAACCTATCACACAACACCTCTAAACACCATTTAACACCACAACACATCAATTACACAATTTTACAACATCACACCCTATATGCTCTCTCTAGGCCGAATTCAACATGCTCACAAACCAAAGGGTATTCAATCCAATTTAATACTTCCACACACTTTACAATCCTATATTTGACTCATACAAACACTCCACAACTCAATTACATAATCGTCCCACATAGTCATTTCATAAAGTGTTGAATCATGCATTCCAAAATTTGACTAAGTTACCAATAAATTCATCAATAATTTTTATGACATCAATCACTCTAAAACATCATTCAAAGACACTTTTATCAAATACACATTTTCAATTTAAAGTCTCCAACCACATCAATCACACAACACATGCTCTAGGTTTTCAAATTTTGATCTCAACAATTAATCCACAATAGGTGGTAAAACTTACCACAAATCAATGCTTAAGCCTCCAATGAATGTCCTCAAAGCAACCAATCAAGCAAACAACCACCAATGTCTCTATTTTTCTCAAAAATTAGCAGCTTTCTTGGAGGAATATCTCACTCCACAATATTCCTACACCGAAAATGAGGTAGGGGTTTCGTTCTAGGGAGAAAATCAAGCAACTTTGGCTTTGGAATCGTTCAATTTCGTTGAGTGTAGCTTGAGTTATGAATTTCTCAAGTTTTAACTATTTTCTTCAATGGTGGAGGAGGGGGGTTGCGTTTTTTTTTGGCTGAATCAAGGAGGAAGATGATGTCTTAAAATGAATTTGGAGATGTGCTTATTTAGTCACTTAAGTGGGAGTGGGCCCCACAAGTGCCACCTCACTTAAACTCACTTAAATTCACCACTAATCGTCCATTAGTTCATAAATTATTTAGAAACTCTAATTTTTAACATTAACCATTGTCCTTTAAGTGCCCTTAATCAGATGAATCCGGAGTTTTTCGACCGTTCAGAGAAATTGCAGTTTTAAGCTGTTATGCGCGCCGTGCGCACGCTTCTCCAAACTCACTAATTTCCATCAATTTTCATCAGAAATCATATATCTTAGTCCTATATATCATTTATAACTTATATCCAAACCTAGAGCTCAAAATTCAATCAGCACGCTTTAGGGTGCAACTGTACCGCGATGTTTTTACCTGGTAAAAACATTATTCACCAAATTTTCCAAAACTTGTCTAACCACTCAATTTTTCATTCTGAATCCATTTACAGGGTTAGTTTTCCCATTTGAGATCTCCTACTCAATTTTACCTTCCTAGGGTTACGTGTTTGACTAATTACCGTTTTACCCTTCCTTTGTATTTTGACCTTAGTTTCAGGATTTTCACTAATCCTACTCTTTAATCCATCTTTAATGTATTAATATATGTTTTAGAAATACGAGGTGTTATACTCAGGATTATTACTGTTTGAGCTTTTGGAATATTGATGTATGTATTATGAGTTATGTTAGATGCTTGTGATGAGTACACAAAGACATGATGCATGGATTTATTAATTTGGGCACATAGCCATTATGTATGCACTGACCCTCTGAGGGGATCGTAGTTCGTGTGAGACTTGTGAGCTGTCTGTTTATTTAATTGCTTATCAGGTTTGATTATGTGTGGGATTGATATCCCTAGTTGTCTGAAAAACAGCTGTTATGTTATCCGCAAGACTCCTTTAGGAATGGCACTTGTTGTCATATCCGGTTGGTCAATGGCCACTAGTAATGGCTAATGGGACTTAGTTAGTAGATAACGATGTTAAGTTATGCTAATGTAATATCTCATGTGAACAATATTGGAAATGTTTTTAGAAAAAATATTGGAAATGTTTTTAGAAAATATTTTGGAAAGAGTTAACTCATATTTTTAAGAGACGATTTTATATTTAATAAAGAGTAAAGACCCTTTTTGATCTCTAACAAAAAACATGGTCCCGACTTTAGTCCCTTACAAAAATAAATTAGTCAGTTAGTCCCTAACAAATTCAAGGTGGACCCATTTTAGTCCTTTTGAGGGACTAATATAGGTCTTTTTTGAATTTGTGAGGGACCACGATGTCAACTAAATAGGTCCACTTTGAATTTGTTAGGAACTAACTGACTAATTTATTTTTGTAAGGGACCAAAGTAGGGACCGTGTTTTTTGTTTGGGACTGAAAAGGGTATTTACTCTTTTAATAAAAGAGTAAATACCTTTTTCGGTCCTCAACAAATTTTACGATGCCCGTTTTAGTCCCTAGCAAATATAAAGGCTATTCGTGGTCCCTAAGAAATTCAAAGTATACCCATTTTAGTCCTTTTGAGGGACTAATATGGGTCTTTTTTGAATTTGTGAGGGACCACGATTTCAACTAAATGGATCCATTTTGAATTTCTTAGGGATCACAAATAGCCTTTTTATTTGTTAGGGACTAAAGCGGGCATCATGAAATTTTCTGAGGACCAAAAATGGTATTTACTCTTAATAAAATAAAGTCTTCCGTTATGTACGCTAAATATGATGTATGTTAACAACCGGAGTACTACGGGGTGTTACAGGCCAAGTGTTGATAGATTAGGGTTAATATGTTAAATATTGGTTCAATACTTAATTAGGATACTAATCAAGGGTTAAAATGAGGTGGACCATGCATAATGTATTAATTAACTATAAAACCCTAAAAATGGACCTAATTATGGTTTAGAAGCACTAATTAGGTAATTAGTGAACTTAATAAACTAAGACCTAATGTGGATATGTCGGAGTAGAGCCGTCAAAACAGGCCAGCCTGGCCCGTTAAGCCCTCACCCACGCAGGTCAGGGCCAAAAAGCCCGCATATTAAATAGCCCGCACGGGCCAAAAAATTATATAACCCCACAGGTTAGGGCTAGCCCACGGGCCAAAAATCAAATAAGAAAAATCATTTATAAAACTTAAAATGCACTTAATTCAGTATAAAAATAAATAAATAAATAAAATCAAATAACACTTTTTGTGTTGTCAAATTTCATGGATTAAAGTCATGACTCCAAAGCTGTCATGACTCCAAAGTTCATTATAAAACGTCCCTGTCTTTGTACAAATAATTTGAGCTATCAAGTTCCCTGAGAATGATTCGTTCATGCATGGCAACATCGAACCTAAACTATTGTTTTGTTGTTTTTCTTCAAAGTCCTCCAAAGCTGAGCATGCATCATCTGCAAAAACCAAATGCTTAAACAATTATTAATCAGCTCTTTTTTCTTTGGTACAATAAAAAGGAAGACAAACATAATATTACAACGTCTAGCAGCATTTTAAAATGTCATCATCTGTTATTACATATATTTCAAGGTACAACAACTAAACAATCCACATATTCATGAAATCTCTATTCATAGACTCGCATGAAATACTTTTAAGGAATCTATTGTCACATCCAATAACAAATGTCTACAATTTCCTTCCTCCTCATGCTTACTAACAGTGACAGTAAGACTGAGTTTAAGAGACTTCTAAGCATGTGTTACATATTATAATAGTATAATACTTTATGCTATAATGGGGAAGAAACGAAAATAAAAATAAAAATAAAGAGTAAGGAGGACATATATACATAAAAATGAACTGCTAGATGCCATGAATATATAAAATATTTTTTATCAGCCATATGAAGATGCAATTAACAGTTCCATTTCCAGTCTCACTACTAGTAGAACATGGCAATGTAACATTCTTTCAATAGGGAAAACCCTCCTCCAACAATGTGCACATCGGCACCTCGCCCATCAAGTGTCTTGTAGCTGTTAAATATTAGTTCCTGAGAAAGCTTAATCATCATGTTATTAATAAACTTTGCCAATAATCAAGAAATATTGGCAACAAATGTGGTAATTAATTCAAATAATAAAGCACACAAGTAAAACAAATTAAAGGTTAACTAATAAAAATGGGTATTAGTTATTGAGAAAGAGCTAGACGTTTTGAGAAAATTAAATGGGAACTCATTATTATACCAGTGATGAGTAAAAGTGTTAGAGCCATGTGATTCTTCTTATGTATTTGATTGAACTTGATCAATCAGACCAATCACAAGATGAAGAAGACAACTTGAGCAAGACCCTTTTGCCTTCATACATCTTTCCAAAACTTGAAGATGTGGATTACTCCACTTTGTTAGGATTGTAATGAAACTTGGCGGTTTTTGCTCCCACTCTGTTTCATTGTAATGAAACTTTTGGTTCAAATGTAATTAAATGATGTACTCTAGTTGATAATGTAATTCTGGATTTATGAGGAACAAAAAAAATTTTACTGCATCTCTGATACTAGATACCTCCAAAAATTTTATGGAGTGTGTGTTTACTTTAATAATTTTTTTGTACTTTGTGATTTTCTTGCATACTTTAATAAAACAGCATGCCAATACCATGATAGACCATATCTTAACCCAACAATAAATACAACCCGAGTACTATATGGATCAAATCATCAAAGGTTTTCCTATATATATTGCCATGATTGTTGTGGTCAATCTTGCATTATGTTTTAGCTTGAATCTTCACAGTGAGCTCGTAGCCTCGTGTTCCATATTAGGATAAGTTTATGATAGAGTGAATAAAATAAAATAAATTAATATTAAGTGACAGAAGATAAAAATAACTCATTGTTAAAAATACAACATGGCAAAAGGCCAAAAACATATATGATCTTAGAGGTTTGTCAAAATATTGTATGGCTTTCTCATTGTTAAGTACATAAACTTCTATAAAGCCATATTCACTCATATTAATTAACAAATGAACTCAAAGAAAGATGGAATTTTTTTTTCATCCAAGACAAATATAGTATTAACTGTTATTTGTTTTGGATGAATGCAGTAATACCTTCACCAGAAGCGCTAAAGAACTTGATCAAACTAGCCCATAGAATGATAAAAATGTTTAGCCCAAAGAATGAGTACCTCTGGTGGTCAATCATGGACAACCATATCAGATAACCCTGAAGACACTGTTAGAATCACAACTATCAGAATATGATAAAATCGATCTGCAACGGAATCAACAAAATCAAATCGCAAGTGAACAAAAAAAATCCCCAGAACTCGATCTTCAGACACAGCTAAAAAGATCATTTGAAAACG
The DNA here is from genome assembly GCF_033153095.1 of Gastrolobium bilobum. NCBI lineage: Eukaryota > Viridiplantae > Streptophyta > Magnoliopsida > Fabales > Fabaceae > Gastrolobium > Gastrolobium bilobum. The sequence goes on along the minus strand of NW_026896716.1, from coordinate 71,270 downwards.
AAATTAAGAATGAATTCCAAGAGAAAATAGAGATCCCCTGTGGTAACCAAAAGAAAAGGCAAAAACGTACAAAAAAATGAATATGTAAATCTGAGATATTGAAAAGAACAAAACAACGAAGGTGAAACAAAATATGAGAAGGCACAGAGCATCAAAATTCGAATTTGAGGAACCAAAGACAAACCTAAATCGACTTTAAACCGAGTAATAACGATTAATTGAAGAAGAAAACTCAACTAGAAAAAGGAATTAGATATTTAGGGTTTACAAAAAAAATATGGGGCTGGCCCGTAGGGTTATGGGGTTAACCCAACAGAGATGAGGGCTATTGGGGTTAGGGTAAAAAATAACCTTACTAAATATGGGCTGAAAAATGAGGGTGAAGGGCTGGCCCTAGGGCTTTGGCCCATTTTGACTGGTCTATGTGGGAATGCATAAGTGACCTAATAATAGAAAAAACGCTAAAATTAAAGTAAGCTAGGGTTCTAATCAAGCCTGATTAGGGTTTACTAATTAAACCTAATTAGGGAGCTAGTTGACAACCTAGGCTTAAGACTAGTCTAGGAACACATGATCATGTAAGTTATTGAAAGAAAATCCAAAAGAATACTACCCTATACAATTCGGCCACGTGTGAGCTAATTAGGGTTTTAGGTGCAAAAATCCTAAGGATGATTTAGGGTTTAAGGTGTGTTTAAAGCTTGAATCCACTTGTAAATTGAAAATCTAACCTAGGGTTTACCTAAGGATGGAGATTCGACAATGAAGAAATAGGAAGATTTGGTAGTTGTTAAAATAATCTAAGTTACCTTAGTGGTCCTAGAGTGTGATTCTAAGTTTATGTAAGGTGTTTAACCTATATGGTTGATTGTGTAACAAGTGAACACTTCATAATGCACTAAATTATGTAAATATGGAATAAAAGGTCTAGACTTGTAATAGGCATATTATTGGCATATGAGTATGGAAAGTGGAATCATTAAATGATTAAGTCTTGTATATGACTTGATTAAGTACTATATAATTAATGATGTGAATGGTCCTACTCTAGGTGTGCCTAGAGAACCTTTCACTTGAGGATTTATTTGGAGCATACGTGTTATATTGAAGTGTGGGCTTGTGCTAAGCTCCTTGAGGTAAGCTCTTAATTTTGGTTGCTCCTCTCTCTTGTGGCCCCACCATGATGGTGGACATTATGTATAACACCTCGCAATTCTAAACTAAGTATTAAAATATTAAAAGAGTAATTAAGTGAAGGATTAGTGAAAATCCTAAAGATTATGCCAAAATATAAAGAAAGGGCAAAACGATAATTAGCCAACACGCAACCCTAGGAAGATAAAAATTGAGTAGAAGGTCTCAGATGGTAAAAATAACCCTGGAAATGGATTCAGAACGAAAAATTGAGTGGTTAGGCAAGTTTCAGAAAATTCAGTGAATAGTGTTTTACCGGGTCAAAATACTGTGGTATAATTGCACCGTAAAACGTTCCGATAGAGTTTTGAGCTCTAGGTTTCAAATATGATTTATAAATGGTCTATAGAACTAGGAAATATGATTTCTGATTAAAAATTGATGGAAATAAGTTAGTTTGGGGAAGCGTGCCAACGGCGCGCGCAACACTTAAAACAGTATTTTCTCCGAACGACCGGAAAACCCCGGATTCATCTGATCAAGTATAATTAAAGGACAATGGTTAATGTTAAAAATTAGAGTTTCTAAATAGGTTGTGAATTCACGGACGTTTAGTGAAAGTTCGGACGAGTTTTAAATCGCGGGTGGTGGCGTGAGACCCACCCACTCAAGTCCACTTAAGTCACCTCACCTCCCTTCACTATTCACTATCTTCTCTCTCTTTCTCCCCTATGAAACCCATGGACCAGCCCTCCCCATGGCCACTTCCCTTTGATTTTTGTTTTCTTCACAAATCACTCATTTCTCCACCAAATCTTGCAAACTTTGTGTTGAAATTTGTTGCAAATGGCCTTCTAAACACATTGGCACTAGTGGCAAGCCTTGAATCCATCTCTATTTTGCGAAATCTCCTCCCCAAGGCCGCGGCTCACTTGCTTAGATTTGTGATCTTGGAGCTTCTAGGTGCTCCAATGGTGGAGTATAGTTAGGAGGAGCCTCGTGCCTTGCATTTGGGTGAGTTTCCTTGTATTTTAAACGGTTGAATGTGGTGATTGAATTATTGAACCCTAAAGGGGGATTTTGTGATTGATGTGTTTAGAGAGCTCAATTGGAAAAAGTTTGTACATGAATGTGTCTTAGAATAATGTGTATTAGCTATAAATGCAATGAAAATTTTAGGTGAAAAATATGATTTTTGTAACTTAGAAAATTTTGAGGTGTCATGACTTTGAACTTGGAAAATGTGTTAGGATTTTAGTGGTGAGTTGTTGGATGATTATATGTGGATATAATGGTATTGTGTGAAGTGTGGAAGGGTTGAAAATCGAATGAAATCCCTTGGTATTACATAGGTAACAAATCAGCCATTTAGGGAAGTTTAAGGAATTGAGGTTGTTTGCATTGCTTGGATGAAGTTTCAAGTGTTAAATGGTATTTAGATGGGTTGTGTGGTGGTTGGAAAGTGGAAGAATCAATGAAAAATAATAAATGGTGTTAAGGGTCTTAAAGGATCCTAGAGTGAATTATTAAGCAAAACGATGCTTAAAAGACATAAAATGGAAAAAATGGCACTTGATTTAGCCTTTGGGCAACCTAAGGATGTATAATAAAATGAGAAAGAAAATTTAGAAAAATAAATTTTGAATTAAGCATTGTTTGGCCGAACCTACCTAGTGTGGGTGTAGAAATTTAACGTTTTTCGCGTTTTGATAGAATTGCCATGTACTGACGATTCGTACATGGATATTGTAGGTTGTCGTACGTCGATTTGAACCCCGAACAGTGAGTCAGTGGATTGCCCTTGGTCTTGGACCAAGTGGGATTGAGGTAAGTGGTTGAATCATGCTTGTATAGTTGTAAATTGCATGTATTGGTATGAGTTTTGAGTAATTGGGAATGTCCTCTGTGTAGGCATTCTATTGAGTAACAAGTTTGAAAAATAAGCTGCTGTGGAGCTAAATGGAGGAACATATCGAGGTAACCTCTTGGTACTGGGGCTTGTTCCCCTTGTGTGTTCCACCATACCCGTTGAGGGTGATGGTAGGATATGTATATGAGTAGTGTAGAATAACATGAGCATGCATGTTGTAACACCCGACCACTTGCAAGAATCAATGACTGTCCCCACACACTAAGACGAGATTTTTCAGTGTGCTTTGTCCTCACTCGCACACTTCCCGGGAAAACTTCCAGGAGGTCACCCATCCCAGAATTGCTCCAAGTCAAGCACGCTTAACTGTGGAGTTCTTCCGATCCGGGCTACCGAAAAGTAGATGCATCTTGTTAGTATAGGTAGTACCAATTAACTCTTATAAGTCATTCCTAACTGTACCGTCCCATACCAGCACAGTCTCTGGAATCCCTCTCTTTCGGGTGTTGATTCGATTCATTCATGAACCCCCAAGCTGCAAGATTTGGCATGAGCCGCTCATTGTCCGTACCCTTTCGCATCGGCGATCACTCCCTGCCCTTGCCAGCTCTTGGGATGTTACATGCCCACCAGCTTCCGCCTGATTCATCCTCGAACCACACCGTACTGGAAGAAAGGCCCTGCTCTGATACCACTTGTAACGCCCGACCACTTGCAAGAATCAATGACTGTCCCCACACACTAACACGATACTTTTCACTGTGCTTTGTCCTCACTCGCACACTTCCCGGGAAAACTTCCCAAGAGGTCACCCATCCCAGAATTGCTCCAAGTCAAGCACGCTTAACTGTGGAGTTCTTCCGATCCGGGCTACCGAAAAGTAGATGCATCTTGTTAGTATAGGTAGTACCCATTAATTCTTATAAGTCATTCCTAACTGTACCGTCCCATACCAGCACAGTCTCTGGAATCCCTCTCTTTCGGGTGTTGATTCGATTCATTCATGAACCCCCAAGCTGCAAGATTTGGCATGAGCCGCTCATTGTCCGTACCCTTTCGCACCGGCGATCACTCCCTGCCCTTGCCAGCTCTTGGGATGTTACAATATCCCAATCTCTAGAGACGTCAAGATTACAACCGAAAAGTACAACGGGAAGGGAGATCCGCAGAACATCTGGAACAATTCCATACTAACATGGTGGCACAAGATGTAGTTGACCCGATAGCGTGTCGGTTGTTCCAACAACCTTAAAGGAGACAACACTTAGGTGGTATTTCGCGCTATCATCCAATTCAGTACAAAGCTGGGACGATTTAACCAGCCAATTTCTTATATGGTTTGCGACAAGCAAAGCGCAATACAAATCCACGCATGCGTTGAAAACGGTGCGACAAGGACCAAACGAAATATTGTGCGATTACCTCAACAGATTCTTTGATGAAGCCCTCCTAGTCAAAGACTTGGATTCACAAGTCTCCCTACATCTCATTACTGAAGGACTACTGGAAGGCCCTTTCTTTATTTGTTAGCCAAACAACGACCACATACCATTGAAGAATTGCGTGTGCGATCAGAAAAATTTATTAATCTGGAAGATTACAAGCGGTCGCGTGAAATTTCTAATACCAAAGCAGACATGAACAACTTTGAAAGAGATGCCCAAAAGAATGTTCAATGAAAGTTCCGAGAAAAAGAAAATGGGAAAGATATGACAATTATACTTCTTTGAACGCATCCCAGAGACGAATTTTTAAAGAGGTATTTCAAACGGGTTATGTTCGCGTTAACAAACCTTTGCCGATGAGAAAAGAAGTACAACGCGATGATACCAAATTTTGCGAGTTCCACAACGATACAGGGCATACAACTGATGAATGTTTCAATTTGAAAAATACCATTGAAACACTTATAAGAGCTGGGAAACTCCAGGAATTTATCTCCAGCTGCAGAGAATACAAGGCACAAAGAAGACGCGATAGAAGTCCAGATCGCGATCAAAATCCTAATCAACAAAAAGCATATCCCAGGAGAGATTACAACTCTGCCCGAAACAATGATAGTAGGAACGCGCGAGACGATCCTACTGACAGACGCCAAGGAACTCCACCGCGAAATAGACAGCGTACCGCGCAACAACAATCGCTTCAGTTACCCAATAATGCGACAGGAGTGTTGGCCACCATCGCCGGCGGAACAGCAGGAGGAGGCGCGACCAGTTCCCAACGCAAAAAACATTTAAAGTCCGTAATGACATTGCACGATCATGCTCGCCCCTCCACTTCTCGTGTCCAGAGGCAGGCCATAAGTTTTGACGATGATGATTATGGTGACATCATTCCAGACCACGATGACCTATTAGTAATCTCAGCTTGCATGGCCAATCTCCAGGTAAAAACATAGTATGATTGATAATGGCAGTTCTGCCGATATTACTTTCTGGGATGCTTTCCGCGCGATGCACATCCCAGAAAAACATATAATCCCTGGATGTTCGGATTTAATTGGTTTTGCTGGAGAGTGCGTACAACCCAAAGGTACCATTGAAATATGGGTAACCTTTGGAATCATGCCTCTGGCACGTACTATCAAAGTACGGTTCTATGTCATTGAATATGCATATGCATATAACGTTATCTTAGGAAGACCAACCATTGTCGCGTTGAGGGCAATCATTTCTATGCCTCATCTTCTAATGAAAATCCGCGATTCGTCTGGTGCGGTAGTTGCCATTAGGGGCGATCAAAAAGCAGCGCGTAGCTGTTACAATATCATCCTACGAGCAAAAACTTCAACCCAGCACGACGGAAAAGGAAAAGCATCGGGCAATATGACTGATCTTGACATGCGCGAGGATCTGCGCGATACACGCCCCCAACCTGATGGCGAATTAGAAAAACTCCAAATTGGACCGTTACCCGAAAATGTTACTAAGATTGGACGACATCTACCAGAAGTAGAAAAAAGGCATTGGTGGCGGTGCTGCTCAAGAATAAAGACCTCTTTGCATGGAAAGCAGTTGACATGCCAGGAATAGACCCTGACGTAATATGCCACCATTTGACCTTGGATCCAAAGGCTAAACCCATCGTGCAGAAGAAGCGCAAAATATCCTCGGAGAAACAACAGGTAGTCAAAACTGAACTAACAAAACTACTTGATGCAGGAGTGATTAGAGAAATCACTTACTCTACCTGGCTTTCTAATGTCGTCTTGGTCAAAAAAGCTAACGGGAAGTGGCGCATGTGTACGGATTACACAGACCTTAATAAATATTGCCCGAATGATTTTTATCCTCTTCCCACCATTGAAAAACTGGTCGATAACTCCGCGGGATATCAGATTCTATCCTTTATGGATGCCTATTCAGAGTACAACCAGATTCCCATGTTTAAACTAGACGAGGAAGCCACAACCTTTATTACAGAAAAGGCCACTTATTGTTATAATATGATGCCATTTGGCCTTAAGAATGCTGGAGCCACATATCACGTATGATGAATAAAATCTTCAGCTAACAGACTGGCCAAATGCTTGAAGTATACATTGATTATATGATCGTCAAAACAATGACTACTTCACAGCACCCTCAAGATTTAGAGCAGGTATTCCGACAAATTCGCAAATTTAGATTACGGCTTAACCTAGCCAAATGCGCGTTTGGAGTTCCTGCTGGAAAATTCCTAGGATTCATGCTAACACATCGCGGTATAGAGGCCAATCCTGATAAATGTAAGGCCGTCCTCAATATGACAAGACCGCGCAACATAAAGGAGTTGCAACAATTGACTGGAAGAATAACTGCTTTAACCCAATTCCTTCCAGCTTCAGCACAAAAATCGTTACCAATGTTTAAGTGTTGCGAAAATAAACTGATTTTAATTGGACTCCGGAGTGCGAAGCAAGATTTATGGCCATCAAAGAAAATCTCGCCAAACCTCCTGTCTTAGTGAAACCTCAACCAGATGAACCTTTGGTTTTATACCTCTCAGTCAGCAACGAGGCCATTAGCGCTTTCTTATTGCGCACGGATTCCCAGGAACAACAACCAATCTACTTTTTCAGCAAAGCCCTCAAAGGGCCAGAGTTGCGCTATCAACAGATAGAAAAGGTGGCTTTCACGCTTATTCTGACATCGCGATGTTTGCGACATTATTTCCAGGGGCACACTATCAAGGTTCGAACAAACCAGCCTTTTCGACAAGTTTTAAGGCAACCTGATCTGGCTGGACGAATGATTTCTTGGTCGATAGAATTATCTGAATATTATATCATTTATGAACCACGTCAGACAATCAAAGCGAAGGTGTTAGCCGATTTCCTCTTCGAAATGACGCACTTACAGCAGGCCAGGGAAAATGAAGATTGGACTATTTTCGTCGACGGATCTTCAAATGTTAAAGAAAGTGGCGCAGGAGTTATTGTGAAAAGCCCTCAAGGCATAACATTGGAACATTCTATCCACTTTGGATTTAAAGCTTCTAACACGCAAGCTGAATATGAAGCAGTTCTTGCTGAACTCGCAATGGCAAAAGACTTGGGGGCAACAAGAATAATTCTCAAGAGTGATTCGCAACTAGTAGTTGCACAAGTACAAGGGAATTACCAGGCAAAACATGCCTTAATGGTAAAATATCTTGAAAAGGTGCGATTACTGTTACCAGGTTTTGAAAGCTTCCAAATGGAGCACATCCCAAGAGAACAAAATTCGTGAGCAGATATTTTATCCAAATTAGCCAGCACAAAGGGACCAGGAAATAATAGATCAGTCATCTAGCAAAGCGTCCCCAATCCTAGCATCATAATGTTCGTAACTAAACGAAAAACTCGTCTATCTCAGAGTGCGCGATCCATGATCCACAATGATACAATGCCACTAGATGATGAAGAAACTTGGATGACACCAATTTGGAACTACCTGACTAAAGGAGTGATACCACCAGAACCGCGCGCGGCAAAGAAACTAGCGTGCAAGGCTTCATTCTATAATGTCGTCAATAACCATCTGTATAAGAAAGGATTTTTTCCCCATTGCTTAAATGCCTCAATCCCCAACAAGCTCGATATGTGATCTCTGAAGTTCATGAAGGGATTGGCGGACACCACATGGGAGGCAAATCCTTATCCAGAAAGCTGCTTCGAGCAGGATATTTTTGGCCCAGTATGGAAAATGATTCTAAGCAACACGTGCGGCATTGTGTCAAATGTCTAGAGCACGCAGATTTGCACCATGCTCCCCCAGAGGAGTTGTCTTCAATGATATCCCCTTGGCTATTCTACCAATGGGGCATGGATATAATAAAGACCATTCCCGATTGCAGTCGGAGGAGTGAAATGGTTACTGGTGGCGATAGATTATTTCTCCAAGTGGATTGAGGCAGAAGCTTTAGCCACAATAACAACCAATAAAATTCATCGATTATTTTATCGAAAAATCATATGTAGGTTTGGCGTCCCTCATACCATTATAACTGATAATGGTATGCAATTTGCAGATAAAAAATTCAATCAAATACTTCAAGATTTGCACATCAAACACAGATACACTTCTGTTGAACATCCACAAATGAACAGGTTGGCAGAAGCTGCAAACAGAGTCCTGAAAATGAGGATTAGAAAGAAGATTAGAAGCACCTAAAGGAGATTGGCCTGAACAACTGGACTATGTGTTGTGGGGTTACAGAACTACCCCACATTCAACTACTGGGGAAACCCTGTTCCGCATAGTTTATGGTAGTGAAGCCATGATTCCGGTTGAAATTGGAGAACCATAATGGAGAAGGATGTACACAAGTGAAGAAAGCAATTTGCAGGCATTACTGCATAACTTAGATGCAATGAATGAAATGCGCGAAATTGCCCATGTCAAGGAGGTGGCATTAAAGCAAAGAATCGCAGCGCACTACAAACATAAAAGTTATTAAACGAAGCTTCGACATAGGAGACTTAGTCCTACGAAGAGCGGACATAGGGAATAAGAACGCGCGACAAGGTAAACTAGTCGCAAATTGGGAAGGTCCATATCGCATCCAAAGCAAAACTGAAAAATGTGCAAATGTCATTGAGACGGTGTCCGGACTTTGTAACACCCTCTCTTGTAGGCCTCCAAGAGAGTTGTTTGCTAAGCGGAATTAGAGTTCTTTAATAGTATTTTAGAGACTGAAAAAAAATTCGCTTTTACATTGCCATTTAAAGCTAAAGACGGGATCTGGTTAATTACAAAAATCAGAGTACACAAAATTTCTTAAACTTATTAAAAATATAAATTTCCTGATAGACCTTGCTGTCTTTAAAAATTCGTATAAAATCCAGTTCAACGATTCAAAACTATATTCTTTGTAATATGGAAACTAGACATCTGGGGCTTCACGTTCATATAAAATAATAGTGATTTGGAGTTCGTTTGCCCCTCGAAACATAACTCGCAAAATAAGAGAGAAAATAGTGGAAATATCACAAACGTCCTGGCTGGTAAAATTCATAATAAATCTATCTTTCAGAATTTCATTGCAAGGTTTGTATATAATGAAACTAGAAACCTGGGGCTACGCGTGCATATAAATTATAAGAAAATCGGAGGTCCGTAGCCCCAGTACGACAACTTACAAAGTGCTCGCAAAGACTTTTCAAAACTCAGCATTTAGATAACATGTCAAAATCCTTTTCGCAAACGTTTCAACATCTGTTTCCAAAATACTTGTTGGTCATAAAATCGTTATGCAATAATAAAATCATAGTTCACAATAATAAAAGCTGCTTAATTTCATACAGTCATCCATAAAATATCACATCAATAGCAGCATGCCCAAACAGTAGAAGCCAACAGCAAATATCCAAGTCCTCAAAAGCTTTCACGTCCTCCTGCCATTTTGTAAAAATAGCATCCCCAAAGGGGTGAGAGAAAATCCCAGTAGTGTGGCAACAAAACCATAGTGCAACAATATCAACTAGGCACAAAATCATAAATAGTCACTTCAAACATTTAATCCTTTTCATCATATATCATAACGCGTATATAACGCCCTTTTTCCTTTACGCTCATAGCACTGTCGTGCGCGTAGCACCACAGTGGGTATTCCTAATGGCTCCCATGAAGGTGAATCCCACTGTGGAACCTATGCGGACTGAAGCCAAGTGTCCCCTCTCCTGGTACCAGGCATGCCTATATGATGCATGCTCAGTCACATGTCCTCAATACAAATATATATATATATATATTCAAGATGTCATGAATCACGTATACATGCCATGTTATGCAATCGCACCCAACAGAAAAATGTATTATGATGTAAAATGCATGCATATATCATATCATCCTTTCATATTCTTACCATTGGCTCATCATCATCATAACCTACATAGAACAAATGTGAGCAACACATCACAATTCCATACACTAGCCAATAGTCACATTAGGTAATACCGCCTACACATACCTTGGTGCGTATAATCTTTTCATCAAGCATCACCCAGTGGTCCACGTTTTAGGATTTTGCACACCTAACAGATATATATATATATACAAGTCAGAATTAGCTACATATTTTTCCTATACTTAACATAGCTTTTCCATTCCCTTAGCCCCTTGGTCTATAACCGGTTTCCTTACTCTTCTACAATTGCCACGACCCAAGGTTCCTTAAGCATACAAGTTCTGTTTTCACCACCTACTAGGTGTTTATGATATTTCCTTTAACAAACACTACCTAGCTCTCATATACATAAACTAAGTAAGTCATTTACATAGGCTGCCTACATGTGTTATAAATACATGCAAGTTCGGTTTTAAGAGTGATACTAAGGGTTTATATATATATATATATATATTTCTTCTTTAATAACACATGTTCTACAATCATAAGGGTGTGCTAATAATATCTTTAACATCCTGCCCATATTTTCTTAACCCCTGTAATCCTAATAAGGTTTTCCAATTTAGGGAACATTTCATCAACATAATATGGGGCTATTTCCAAGCTCACAATTTCGGTTGGTTCTTACATACACCAAGGTCAAAGGTCTTCTACGAAACAGAAAAAAAAGGGAGAAATAACAAAACATAATTTTTCCTAGAGCACACTCAGAAACCGAACCAGTGAGGGGGAAAATAAGGGTATCATTTCAGATTTTTACCTCTAGCATGTTGTACCCAACTCACCCTCCTCTCGGCCCAAGAGCATCACCCAACAAGAGACAGTCCTCTTCCAATTTCACTGTCCCAAGAACCAGAACAGGGAACACAACAAGAACAGCTTGCTCAGCCTTACATGCGCCTAAGATCAAAGAGCAAGGGAGTAAGGATTTCTCACTAGGTCTTGCATGTTTGGGGAGAATGGATCAGGGTCCGAAGGTGAGATCTTCCTTGAAAGGCGTTGGTCTTCATCTGCGTGAAGGGAGGGACATCATCACAGACCCAAAACAGATTGTATAGGATCAACGGATGAGGGGAACACATTACCTCTCTTGGAGCTTTGATGCTCGGCTGGACCAGAAACAATATGAGAGTAGAGGCTTAGATGGTGAGGTTCTTCTTTCACGGTTTAGAGGAGTAGAGGAGTAAAGTATTTGCAAGCTTGGGTCTTGAGCCTTTCAGTCCTTTGATACCAATGGCTTGGACAACTAAGAGCAGGTGGGAGGGGTGATTTGCCTAGGGGTTTCGTTCTGCATGCCCTCAACTCGACAGCTTTGTGGTTGGACAGACTCAAGAGGGCAGAGGTGACAAAGATTCACGTTTTCTTAACATACATACACCAGCCGAACAACAAGGAACAAGAAATTATCTTGGTGATTCACCTATAACTTTCTACTCAATGGTCCCTTGCCGAAATAGTGGTGGAGGAAGAATATGTTGAAGTGGTTTATCCTACTCTTATGAAATCACGGTTTGTGCGAGGAAGCAAGAAACAACAAAGTTGCATGCTTACTGCTTTGTACAATCGAACAAGGGAAAGATAAAATGGTTTTGATGTTTGGTTCATTTTCTGGAAGATTACGGCTTGTGAGGGAGAGAGAGAATGAGCATATAGGGCTGATCCTAATTCTGATTAAAAGGGACATGCATAATTCTATTGTTCTTCTTAGGGTGCCACGGCTTGAAGAAAGGAGATGAGGGTCGAGTTTTGGGTCTTTGATTTACAAGATAATGTACACTCAAGGAGACTCCTACAATCAGCGCCTAAGGGAAAGGAGTAGAGGTAGCAAGCTGATTGATATGATGACCATGATTTGGATTCACTCTGCTGCTGCTCCCTTCCAGCGCATAATTACATAGTAACAGAGTGCAGAATTTTTGACCAATAAAACCTCATGCATGCTGACCATAATCTTTTCATTGGGATAAAACTTAATAATGCTAATTATGGTTATCTAAGGATGCAAGGAACCATGAGATATAGATGAGATAACAAGCCAATCAGGATCAAGCCATGCGCATGAAGGGATAAGGGTATCATGATGAGGATGTTTTTCATGTAGGGATTTTAGACCAAAAGAAAATGACCATAATATGTTATGATTAAATTAATCCCATCCTACTATTTAATATTTCATATAACTATAAAGATGCCAACTAAAGTTCTTTTATAAGCTATGACCAAATTATACCCCCTCTAATTAATCACTAAAGGTTTTGTTCAAGAAACTAAGATAAATCACGTACTTATTTTAATATTAAAAATTCAGAATTATTCCTTCTCATTCCTAATAGCATGCATGCTCACAAATTAAATTTCCTAACACTTATTCCCTTAAAATTATAATTAACCAAATTTTCATGAATTAAAATTGAGTCCACCCTAAATAAATATATACATATATATATTTCGAATTCAACACAAGCTTTTAAGTTCCTAAGCAACATTTATATAATTTCCTAAATCTGCGGGATGTTACAGACTTACTATCCCACGCACATGGAACGCGGATAAGCTTAATATATTTTATAGTTGAGTCTTTTCTGTTTGTGGAATATTTGTTTTTCCAAACTATCAAATAAAGATTGTGAATTTCTACACTATTGATATATACATTGCGCACATTCATACATGATTAATATATTCATCGCGCATAAAAATAAGGGGATATGATTAAACATGATCACACTTCCTCAAACATAAAGTCGCGATACATCAAAGCGCGTTGGAAACCAAGTAAAAGGATCCTATAAAAGGACCCTCCAAATGAAAGGATCCTATAAAAGGACCCTTCAAGCAAAAGGATCCTATAAAAGGATCCTCCAAGTGAAAGGATCCTATAAAAGGACCCTCCAAGAAAAAAGATTCTATAAAAGGACCCTCCAAGAAAAAAGACCCTCCAAGAAAAAGATCCTATAAAAGGACCCTCCAAGCAAAAGGATCCTATAAAAGGATCCTCCAGGTGAAAGGATCCTATAAAAGGACCCTCTAGGTAAAAGGATACTATAAAAAGACCCTCCAAGTGAAAGAATCCTATAAAAGGACCCTCCAGGTAAAAGGATCCTATAAAAGAACCCTCCAAGCAAAAGGATCCTATAAAAAGACCCTCCAAGTGAAAGGATCCTATAAAAGGACCCTCTAGGTAAAAGGGTCCTATAAAAGGACCCTTCATGCAAAAGGATCCTATAAAAGGACCCTATAAAAGGACCCTCCAAGTGAAAGGATCCTATAAAAGGACCTTCAAGCAAAATGATCCTATAGAAGAACCCTCAAAGTGAAAGGATCCTATAAAAGGACCCTCCAAGCAAAATGATCCTATAAAAGGACCCTCCAAGTGAAAGGATCCTATAAAAGGACCCTCCAAGCAAAAGGATCTTATCAAAGGACCCTCTAAGTAAAAGGATCCTCTAAAAGGACCTGATGTGCCTCTGGCAAGTGTGATTTTTTTGTGTTAAAATTGATAAGATTTGAGTCATAAGAGAGCAATTTAAATACACATTTTCTATTTATATTGATTCTTTCTATGTCAATAATTTTCACCATTTGGTTGTGTTTTTACAGGAAAAAGAAGTGAAAATTATAAAAAGCCTGTTAACGCAATTCTACACGGGTTCAGAGGAGTACAATTTCTAACAACATGGCGCGGAATGGCAGCACACTGGCGCACACCCGCGCCAGTTTTCGGATTTCACAACGGTACTTTGGAAGTGGCGCCAACCGGCGCCGGGTTTTTGAAAAACTAAATTTGGTAAGTAGCATGGCGCCACTTGGCGCCAAAATGGAGCCAAGTGGCGCCAAAATGAAACTAGAGTGGCGCCAAAAATGAAACCAAGGGGCGCCAATTTGGACAGAAGCGCGGCGCAAACTTGCGCCAAACCGGTGCCAACTAGCGCCGGGTTGCGAGAAAATTACTCCATGTTATTTGAAGGGTATTTTTGGAAGAATAAAGGAGACTTATAAATAGGATCCTCATGACAGAATTAGGTATCCAGACCTATTCTATTGAAGTGAGACGACGGTGGTGCTCCGAGAGGATTCAGCAGATCAAGTTCTTCTTCATCTTCTCTTTTAATTTTATGTTTTTATTGAATATTGGATTTTTAGCCATGATTATGGTTGGCTAGTTTATTTTTATTGTAGTTAGGGTCACAAACCCTATGTGAATCCTTGTTACGAAGGATTGATTTATAATTGCTAGTTTATATAAATTGTCTTTATCTCTATCCTGTGCGTATTTATATTCTCTTTATTAGAATTGATCAATCTGATAGTTGAGGATAGTTTGAAGGTTAGAACCCTAGATAGGAATATTGAGGTTTTCATCCTGAAAGGGGATAGGATAACGGTTCGTATGCATGCTAGGAATAGATGTGTATTGAATTGTGGATGCCTAAATTATTGAGTACATTGCTTAATACCATGAGGAACATTGCAAGGAATTGGGGTTCCAATTGGGTTTAAAGGGTTAACCTTGCAAGGAATTGAGGGTTAACTATTAATATTTTTTTTAGATAATAATTTATCCGAGTAATTTTATAAATGAATACAGTAAATCAATCCAGAGTAAGGAGTGGGGATCATATGGTGAGTGTATCCTAGCTACAATGCATTTCTCATTTTTACAAATCAATTCATTCTTATTCTTATTTTTATTCTTCAATATAAAAATACAAAAACAAGTCTTTACTTTTAATTTTACTCAAATCGACATTATTTGTCACAAATAAACCCTTTTGAACTCTTCCATTCTTGAAAGGGATATTAATTGATAAACGATCACAATCCCTGTGGAGACGAACTTTACTTACTATTATATTACTTGTGCGATTGGTATACTTGCCGGGAAGCATCAAGTTTTTGGCGCCGTTGCCGGGGATTGGGGTGTCTTTTATCAATTAATTTTGATTTTTAAGATTGGATTTTTATTTTATTTTTATTTTTATTTTTGATTTCTCTGTAATTCTTGAACAGTGCTATTAATTTCTTTTCTGAGTTGTATGCGAGGTAAAGAGCCGGAATTTCCACTTGATTTGGAGATTACAAAGACTGAAAAGAGATACAGAAATCTTGCTCGGAAGAAGCTTGAATTCGACGAGTCAGAAATTCTGTCTGAAGAAGCACACAAGATGGTAGGGAATAATGAAGCGGACAATCCACTCATGGACACCATTCTGACGCCACTATTTAACAGGCCCAATTCAAGTATTGTCCATCCTAAAGTTGGCAACAATAATTGGGAGCTCAAGTCTGATAATATTCGACTGGTGGGGAGAGCTCAGTTTGGTGGAGAGGATGATGAAGACCCTCACAGGTTCATAAACAGATTCCTGATGATCTGTGACTCGACTAAACATCCTCAAGTGTCCACTGATGCAGTCCGACTCAGACTGTTTCCTTTTGCTCTTAAAGGAAAAGCTTTGAATTGGTTAGAGAGGCAGCCTGCGAGAAGTATTCCCTCATGGGAGAATTTATCAAATAAGTTCTTTGCGGAGTTCTTCTCGATGGAAAGATACAATCAAACGGTGAATGATATCACCAATTTCACTCAAGCTGAGGGTGAAACTATGTGTGCAGCCTGGAACCGGTTCAAAGATCTAATGAGGAGGTGTCCTCATTACCACATGACCAATGGTGATCAGGTCCGGATCTTCTTCAACGGTTGTAAACTGGAAATCTGGATGGTTCTGAATGGTGCAGCAGGTGGCACGATTAAAACTCTGAGAGCAAATGAGACTCTTGAGTTGATTGAGAGGATGGCTGTCAATGAAAATGAAGTGCTGTCATCCAAGCCTAAGAGAGGTATCCTTCCACTGGAAGGTAATGATGCAATGCTGGCTGAAAACAGTTTGTTATCTCAGCAGATAGCAAACTTGACCTCAAGGCTTGACAAGATGCAGCTTGCTGGTGTTCAGACCAAAGCTGCTACTGTTGTGTGTGAATATTGCCAGGACAATCATGAGTCTAATGAATGTCCTTTGATGCCTTCTGATTCACCTCAACAAATGCAAGTGAATGGCATTTGGTATGATCAGAGACCTCCGCCACAAAATACTCCAAGAAATCAGAATTTTCCTTCTGGAAGTAGCAATTTTCAGAGGAGAGGTCAAGGAGGTGGTCTTGATTATAGTTCTAACAACTACCTGCAGCCTCCACCAATCCCAAACAAAGAGCCTTCTGATTTGGAGAGGTTAGTTGGACAAATGGCTCAACATTCTAGTGCTTTTATGGAGGAAACTAAAGCCAATACAAAGAATACACAGGCTTATATCAGAAATTTGGAGAATCAAATTGGCCAACTGGCAAAACAAATGGCTGATAGAACTCCAGGTACCTTCCCTAGTAACACAGTTACCAATCCGAGGGAAAATTGTATGTCAATCACAACCAGAAGTGGAAAAGTAATTCCATCTCCTGAGATTGAAGAGGAGCTGGATACTGCAGGTAAACCTGAAAAAGAAATTGAAAAACCTGCTAAAGTTGTGAAGCCTCTGCATAAAGGTGAAAAAGAAGAGCAACCAATTGTTGCTCAAAAAAAGAAATTTGAATTGAATCCTGATTATGTAAGAGCCATGGCACCCTATCCTGACAGATTAAAGCAGGATGCCCAGAAGCAACAATATGCCATGTTCCTTGATATATTCAAAAAGCTTCATATCAATCTTCCATTTGCTGAAGCCTTGGCTAATATGCCCAATTATGCCAAGTTTATGAAGGAACTGTTGTCAAGGAAAGACAAGCTGCAGGAATGCCAAACGGTAACACTCACTGAGGAGTGTAGTGCCATTATACAGAAGAAGTTTCCACCCAAACTCAGTGATCCAGGGAGCTTCAATATTCGCATTGCTATTGGTAATACTGATGTTGGCAGAGCATTGTGTGATCTTGAGGAAAGTATTAGTCTGATCCTGTTATCTGTTTGCAAATCTCTGGGAATTATTGAATTAAAACCCACTATGGTTTCGCTTCAACTTGCAGATAGATCTTTGAGGAGACCAAGTGGTATTATTGAAGATGTTCTTGTTAAAGTGGACAAGTTCATCTTCCCAGCAGATTTTGTAGTGTTGGACATGGAAGGGGGAACCGAAATGCCTCTTTTATTGGGTAGACCTTTCTTGGCCACTACTCAGGCCATAATTGACATTGAGAATGGGAAGCTAGAGTTAAGGATGAATGATGAGTTCATTACCATCAATGTCTTTGACTCTATGAAACAATCTTCTGGCAAAGGCGATAGTTTTAGACTTGAACAAGTGGGGAAGGAAGAAAAATCTTCTAGTCAAGAGCTTAATGAAAAACTTGAGGCGCATAAGATTGTTCCTGCTAAGGAAAAAAAGCATGTAGGGTTTGAAGTTCTTGAAAAAACAAATGATGACAAAGAAGATGGTGCCCCAAAAATAATGTTGAAAGAGCTTCCTGAAACTCTGAAACATACCTTCTTGGGTAATAAGGATGCAGTGATTGAAGTACTGAAGGAACATGAGACTGCCATAGGGTGGTCTACTTCAGATTTGAAAGATAAAGATCCCTCTTCCCATACCCACAAAATTCTCAATGAAGATGATGACAAACTTGGGAGGAAACCCCACGAGAGGCGTCATCCTATACTGAAGAAGGTACTAAAAAAGGAGGTGGTCAAACTTTTTGACACTGGTTGGATGATGTGTGCGGATCACCGACAAATGAAGGCCTAAAAAAGAAGAGTCTTTGACAAGAGATACCGCGACTCTATCTCTCAGAAAAATCAATGCTTCAAAGAGTTCTTAACATGGCTTCATGGTTTGAACCAAATCTGGGAATGGTGGTCTCATACACCAAGGCATCCAGTACCACCGGATCCTCAATTTGCTGAGTCATCCCATGCTGCTGAGGGGGATGACATGGATGATTGATATCTCCTTGCTGACGGAGATTTTGTATATTAGTTTATTTTTCTGTTTCGTATTTTTAGTTACTTTGTGTTGGCATATCTCTCCCTGATGTTTTAATGTGCATATTATAGTTTATCCTATATGCCACTGTTTGTTCCATTGTGCAGGTTTTTCTTCCTCTTGTGGTTTAATTATTGCTGAGGACGACAATTCTCTAAATCTGGGAATGGTAGGCTTGCATCTTAGACTGCAATTCTTCTATCAGGGGAGATATTCTAACTCTTTTAATTTTCTTAGTTACTTTTGTAGTTATTTTGTGTGCTATGTAAAAAAAATAAAGAATATAATAGTGATCTGTTTTTCAAGCAATTCTCAGGTTTAAATGTGCTTATCTAGTTAATATGCTTGACTGAATTTTTGGAAGTATGTTATATGAACTTCTGGCATGATATTGTATGGGCATGAGTAGATTTCATGATTGCTCGTTTGTTTGAATTTTGTGCTTGAATGATTAAAGATGCCTGATGTTTCTTTTGGAAGTCTAGCTTGACATCATAACTGGTGAGGTTTTGTGCTTAAACACTTATTTTATTTTGAAAGACCTCACTGTGATAGCATTCTAGAACTTGCTCTGTTTCTCTGAGATGCATGCATTGATTGAAATGATTAAGGCAATTTTATTCTGTTAGCCATGGCCAGATAGCCCACCTGTTTGATTTCTCCATTGTTAACCCCTTTGAGCCTGAGCCTTTTTGTTCATAATTCATGTTGATTGCTTAGCCATATTCCTATTGTCTTACCTTTGTTGAGATTGAAATACTTGAAAAGAAAAGAAAAATCGATTGGGGTAAGTTTCATTGAAGCTAAGTAATATGTCAAAAAGAAAAGAAGAAATATAAAATATTTCTTTGAAATTTTTTGAAAGGGTCTATAGCAATGTAAAAAAAGAAAAAGAAAAGAAGGTGGAAAACAAAAGGGATGGACCCCTGATCTTAAAGAATATTGGGGCTGAAATTTGTTTGAGATTTGATTGTTTTCAAGAATATATCAGTATTCCAATCTCAACTCACAATTTTGGCTACTTCCCATAAATTCCTACCCTTAAGCCAGGCCAAATTATATCCATGAGAAGTCCTTTTGATCAATTGTGCATGTGTTAATGTTCCTCATCTTTAGGAACTTGAGAATATGACCAAGTTTATGGTAGTGTTATTGCTGTGATGGATTGAGTGATTGTTACTCCCCCAAACACTTGAGTGTTGAGCGTTATTTGTTTATCTTGGTGAGGGGTGTTCAAGCTAGATTCTGATATTTTCATGAGAATAGAAGGCATTGTTAGGAGTTCTTTGCATTGATTCAGTCATGCTTAGCATAGTGATCTATTGATTGTCTGTGTGATGTTGTGTTGGAATAATTGAATATTTCCTGAATTGAGTCTTGTACATTGCTGGGGACAACAACATTTAAATCTGGGAATGGTTTGATGTGCCTCTGGCAAGTGTGGTTTTTCTGTATTAAAATTGATAAGAATTGAGTCATAAAAGAGCAATTTAAATATATATTTGCTAATTATATTGATTCTTTCTTTTCAATAATATTTCTAACCTATTGGTTTTGTTTTTACAGGAAAAAGAAGGGAAAATTCTAAAAAGCCTGTTAATGAAATTTCACACGGGTAGAGAGGAGTACAAATTCCAGAAGCATGGCGCGGACCGGCACCATACTGGCGCGAACCCGCACCAGTTTACGAACTCTACACCGAAGCTTGGCAAGTGGCGCCAACCGGCGCCAATTTCTAGACAAATGCAATTGAGGCAGTAACATGGCGCTACTGGGCGCCAACTTCATGCTGCTAAGTGCCAAATTCATGGCGCCAAATGCCGCCATAACCATGCTAACAGGCACCAATATTGTGGCGTTCCATGGCGCCAAAATGGAGCTATATGGCGCCAAGTTTCATGCCAACTAGCGCCGAAGTGCAGCATTTGTTGGTCAGAGAAATGGCGCCAAGTTGCGCCATAATGGCGCAAACTGGCGCCAGTTTCCGAGAAATTAAGTCCGACTTTTTCAATGTGGCGCAAACTTGCGCCACACCGGCGCCGATTTGCAGGAAAATTATACCGTGCTGTGCAAGGACAATTTTGGAAGAGTGAAAGAGACTTATAAATAGGATCGTCCAGACAGAATTAGGTATCTAGACCTATTCTATTGAAGTGAGACGATGGTGGTGCTCCGAGAGAATTTTGCAGATCAAGTTCTTCTTCATCTTCTCTTTTAATTTTATGTTTTTATTGAATATTGGATTTTTAGCCATGATTATGGTTGTCTAGTTTACTTTTTATTGTAGTTAGGGTCACAAACCCTATGTGAACCCTTGTTACGACGGATTGATTTATGGTTTTTCGTTTATATAAATTGTCTTTATCTCTATCCTGTGTGTATTTATATTCTCTTTATTAGAATTGATCAATCTGATAGTTGAGGATAGTTTGAGGGTTTGAACCCTAGATAGGAATATTGGGGTTTTCATCCTGAAAAGGGGTAGGATAACGGTTCGTATGCATGCTAGGAATAGATGTGTATTGAATTGCGGATGCGTAAATTATTCAGTTCATTGGTTAATACCGTGAGGAACATTGCAAGGAATTGGGGTTCCAATTGGGTTTAAAGGGTTAACCTTGCAAGGATTTGAAGGTTAACTATTAATATTTTTTAGATAATAATTTATCCAAGTAATTTTATAAATGAATATTGTGAATCAATCCAGAGTAAGAAGTGGTGATCATATGGTGAGTGTATCCTAGCTACAATGCTTTTCTCATTTTTACAAATCAATTCATTCTTATTCTTATTTTTATTCCTCAATATAAAAATACAAAAACAAGTCTTTACTTTTAATTTTACTCAAGCGACATTATTTGTCACAAACAAACCCTTTTGAACTCTTTCATTCTTGAAAGGAATATTAATTGATAAACGATCACAATCCCTGTGGAGACGAACTTTACTTACTATTATATTACTTGTGCGATCGGTATACTTGCCGGGAAGCATCAGGCAGCTTATATACTGGTATAAAGATCTATAGAGATAGAACTAAGAGGCTGCTGTGATTATCCCAATCTACGTACTTTGACAAAATACTAAGGAGATTTAGTATGAAAGGGTCGAAAAGGGGTTTTTGTCCTGTCAATCATGGCGTGCATATTTCTAAGGTTGTGTGTCCTAAGACACAACAAGAGAAGGATCGCACGAGTGAGATACCATATGCTTCGGCTATCGGATCCATCATGTATGCCATGATCTGTACAAGACCAGATGTCTCCTATGCTTTAAGCATAACGAGCAAGTACCAGACAGACCCTTGAGAGGGACTAAGGATATGTTTCTGGTGTATGGTGGAGTTAATGAGCTAGCAGTGAAAGGGTTCACTGATGCTAGCTTCCAAAGTGACAAAGATGATTGTAAATCACAATCAGGGTTCGTATTCACCTTAAATGGTGGAGCAATGACTGGAAAAAGTTCCAAACAAGAGATTGTAGTAGATTCAATGACAGAGGCTGAATATAAGCGGCTTCGGAAGCAGCTAACGAGGTAGTGTGGATCAAGAAGTTCATCACTGAACTTGGGGTGATTCCCAGCATTAGTGTGCCCATACAGTTGTATTGTGACAACAATGGTGCTATTGCGCAGGCAAAGGAACCCAAGTCTCATCAAAGATCAAAACACGTGCTCTGCAGATATCACATGATTAGAGTAATCATTGATAGGATGGATGTAAAGATAGACTATGTTCCCACAAAAGATAACCTAGCTGATTCTCTGACAAAAGGAGTTTCTCAGAGAAAACATGATAGTCATTATGAGGCTTTAGGATGTAGATTTCGGTCAGATTGGCTCTAGGCCAAGTAGGAGATTGTTAGTACATTGTTGTCCTAGAGACAATCTGAGAGTCAGATGGACCCATGTACTTCTTTATTAGTTATGAATATATTTTATGAATAAAAGCATTATTTATCTTGTTTCATATTGCATGTCTCAAATATTGAATATGAGTAACTGGATAAAGCCCTTGGAATGGAACGAGTGTAACATTGAGGATTTGTGATAGGGATCACGATCATGAGGGCTCAATGACACCACACGTCCATTGCCAGAAATATGTTCCTAGTCTAGAGATACCGATAATGGGCATTGGTGATCTCGGGTAAGACTAGCACGACTCAGCTACCTGCATGGAGATGCAAGGTAGAGTCCTCGTGAGCTACAGACATGGAGATGTCTTAGCTGACTCGTGGGTGGATCTATTGGAGAATAGCTCGCACTGAACTGACCCACAAAGAGACACTACAAGGAAATCTCACAGATAATATCAATAGGTAATGTCTCTTATTATTTGGGTGTGTGTCTCCTTAGACCTGACGTTGTCGTATAGACCTGTGCTCTGGAAGGCTTTCTTTGATTGTACATCTTGTCTGCCTGAAACATAGAGACTTGTAGGTATACTCTTGGGCATGCCCTAAGGACTCAGGGCTAGTGTGACAAGCTAAAGGAATTCGTCAATCTCTGTGAGAGATTAGGTTATCCGTAGACAGGTGAAATCGGGATGACACTTACGGGACTCTGGAATCTACGCATAGTAAAGGAGTCATGAGATGGCCCGCTCTTTAGAGTCCGTAAATGAAAATTCCCTGTTTCGGCAAAAGCTAACCCTAGACCGCAGGGGTTGATACGTTTTCCTTGACCTAGGTCAATGGGATGGATAACCGAGACGAAAGGACAATTCACACGGTAACCAAATAGGTATAACAGGTTGATCATTCGATGAACTCAACTAGCGCTGGGACAATAAAGCATTGCTAGTGCTCTGTGTTGTCATTAGATGGATTGAGCCTAATGGGCCCAAGCCCATTTATGTCAGTGGCTATGTTGGGCCTGATGGGTCGCACACAAACACCTTAAGTTGTCTTGAATTTTAGCATATGTTTTGGGCCCAATAAGGCATAATGGGCCTAAGTTGGAAAAGCCCACATATTGGGCCAAGAGAGAGTAGATGACATCATCGGTCAAGTTGGACTTGATCCATGATGTAACCTAATTAATTTAAATGTTAAATTAATAAAATTAATTTGAATTCTAATTTCAAATTTGAAATTTGAAATTTGAATTTAAATAAAATTAATTTAAATTCTAATTTTGAATTTCGAATCTGAAATTGAAATTTAAATATAGTCATTAAATTAGATTTATTGAAGATGTAGAAAATAAAGGAAACCAATCAATTAGATTGATTGGAAAAAAATCAATTGGATTGATTGACCAAAATTAAGGAAACCAATTAATTAGATTAATTGGCTGAAATTTGGGAAACCAATCAATTGGATTGATTGGGTAAAATTAAGGAAACCAATTAATTAAATTAATTGGCTGAAATTGGGGAAACTAATCAATCGGATTGATTGGGTAAAATTAAGGAAATTACCCAATAAGATTGGGATTTGATGAGGGCGCTGATTTGACCTAATCTTAGGTTAATGAGTCGCCACATCTATAAATAACCCTTCTTCTTCCTTAATTTTGTATCTATTTTTTCTCTCTAATTTTCTCCACTGAAACCTTAGCCAACACACACATCAGTGTGGTGGCTATCTCTCTCTTGGAATAACCAAAGACACTATCCAATCTCTATTCTTCTCTTGAGTCTAGCAACCTCCATTGAAGGAGATTAGGCATTCGAAGAAGTGTTCTTCTCGTACAAGACAACAAGGTGGTGTGGATTTCCATCGGAGGACTTGTGTTCTTCAAGTCTGAAGAATTGATCAAGAACGCATTTGATCAAGAATAATAATCCGAATAAAGGTATCTACTTTAAACCCTAACGTGTCTATTGCATGATTCATGGGTTAAACATGATTGAGGGTGGGCAAAGATTGCTTCTTCCTCATAAGAATTTAATTTTTCCCTCTTTTATGTTCATGGCCTACTAAAGGCATCTTACAATTAGGATTATTGTTATCATTTTGGTCATGATGTATTTTGTCTAAGTTTAGTCTTTGATTATCATGTGTTATTTTGGAGCCTTTATTTTATATACTTGAAGGAAGATTGTAATATGACTATTTGAGAAGTTGTAAATTGTAATATGGAGAATTGATGTAACAATGAAGTATGTAATATGATGAAAGGGCAATAGGCCTATTCTAGGATGTGAATGATGATTTACGATTCAAAGAATGCATGCAATTGGACCTTTGTGATTGAAATAAGTTAACTTGGAAAAGTAAGCATTGATTATGTATTTTGAGCAATTTGGATATAAACTCTTAAAGATTGTAAGAGCACCAAGGCATTGCTGGGCCTTGTGTGCCACCCAATGGTTATTAGGTACAAATTGAGGTTAGAGAACACATTTGCAAATTTGGGAATTATTGGAAAAACAAAGGAAACTTTGGCGAATTTTCTAGAAATTGGCAGAATTTAGGCAAACTTTGGGAGAGCATATCTCCCTTCACATAGGTCCAATAGGAACGTACCATACACCTTTTTTAAAGCTTGAGGTGTCCTCTATCTTGTGTTAAAATTTGAGAAAATTCAGGATTGGTTGTCGGCCTATAGAAGGCAGAGAGCACGAACTGCTCATTTAGCCACTGCACTTGTGGCTGACCTGGAGCGAGTTTGGGAAATATATTCCCGATTCTATTCTTTGTCAAATTAGGTGTATGATATGTAAAATTGAAGCTTGAGGTGTCTAGTTTATTGTATAAAAATTTGAGAGAAATTGGTTGATTGGAATTTCCAGAATAATTGATTGAGTGAAGGCTGTTTGGAGCCGTTTTGAGGTTGGCTAGCAGATTTGCTTGTCCAACTCCAAACGGCGTTATCCGGAGCAAACGAGAACTTTATGACTCGTGTGATAGCTTCCTAGAAAGTTAATTAAGTCTAGAATAACGTACTAAAAGAAGAGATGCTTGTAGAATGCGGTTTGTCCGCAGAAATTCAAAGACGGAACCATGTTCGTATAGGTAGAAAGCGTAAAAGTGCGATTTTAGCTAAGTGGGTTTATGGGGACCCCTTAGTGACTTGAGAGAAGTAATATATGATATAAAATTAGTTTAAATAATTATTCCGCGAATAGTTTACATTTACGGTCATAGCTTTTATTTATTACGCTTTTTATTGTCTTAAATGCTCGCGTAATAAACGCAAACAGTTTACTCGCATTTTTATAAATGAATTGATGTGATTGTAACTGTGCTTAATATCATAATTAATGTTAACAATATCGGTGTACAACGGGCTGTTACAAGGGGGAATCTTTTTCAAAAAATCAAAATCTTCCTCCTTCTTCCCCTCACAATGCAAAGCTGAAGAGGGAGTGTTTTTCCCCCTCATTTTGTCAAATGATGCACACTAAAATGGCAGAATTAAAGCAATATGCAACACTTTGGACAGATTGAGCGTTGGAACAGCAAGGAGGAAAACCATCCAGCAAGTAAATTGCCAGAGTAAGGTTCGAAGAAGAACAAACTCACAATAAAATGGCAACTGTCTAAAACTTAGACAGCCAAATGCAAATCATGCAGAAAAAAGGATAAGGCAAGTGCGAAGGGAAGTGGTAAATACCTGAATAAAGAAGACGAAGATGGTGAACTCTCAGAATATGCAGAAAAGCACTTGCGGATGTTAACGCTCAAAGGATTTAGGGCAAAAAACTTCTATAAGGGGTAACTGCAATAGTCGTGGATGGCAGGGGTCAGGTCACCAGTGTCATTACACTTAAAAAGCAATGATTAGATACCTGAAATGACGCTGCTAATAAATGCGCATGAAACGCGAAAATGGCATAAAACGGCTGCAGCACTCTAAAGCACGCGGCCAGCAGCATGTGTCAGAATGAAATGAGTAGTACTCATAAGTCGGCAACTATTATGGACCCATAGAAAGGGACCATTCAAAGACAGGCCAACCTAGGGGCAATCCAAGATTCAAATATAATGTAATTATGGATAGATATCCATTAAGGATACTAATCCTAATATGACAGCATAGCAAACAGGCTTGGGCTCTTATCAGAGTCACTAAAGGTCTACATCATATTACCCACAGGTAACCTCTATAAATAAAGGGTAAACCCTAAAGGTACGTTACACTCTCTCTTACTGTTATGTTGTCACTATGCGCACACATACACCCCATTGACTAACGTCGTTATTAGTTCGTTATGCACATAGATCTATTTTACTCAAGGGTATCTCTTTTATAGATACCTTCGAGAGGGCACTAGATCCAAAATTAACATACCAGTCTATTGAGCTGGACATTTCTATCTCTAAGACAGAACAGGGATTGACCCACTAATGAAAAGAAAGAGAAAGAAAAACAATAAACCTCATTCAATTTTTATATATACATAAGATAATATTATCTCATTTAATATAATATAAGAGACATATTTCTCATAAACTTAATACTTTCATTTCAAAAAAAATGTTAATGATTTTTTTTTTTGCATTACATAGAAATTGAACACACATCCTTACTCTACATACATCTAACTCACACACACCCCACCACTAGGCTAATCCTAGTGGATAAATGTCAAAGATTTTAGTAATGCATACCTCCAGGCGTGCTACCGTGTGCATCGATCGCTACAAATTTAAATAGAGAATTGATATAGTGCTCGAATTACACAGGTTGATTTTGTGAAAAATTAAGTGGGCCATACCTGCCACAGATTCATACTTTGAGACTTTAAGTAGAGAATAAATCACAATGATAATTATATTTTAATTTAATCTGAAAAGTAAAAATCGGTAAACGTACTTACCCTTAGCTAGGGGTACTAAACGAACTAGGGATATATATATATATATATATATATATATATATATGTATATATATATATGTGTGTGTATACTACCTGTAATAGCCATCTCTTTCCCCTCAATCTATTTCTCCCCATTTTATTGGTTAAACAGACTTTTTGAATAATTTCGTTCTATATTCTACTGTTTGGACATACATTGAATTTATGAACATTTATAGAATAACTAATGTGGTTGATTGTATATTCTGTTTGGATAAACTTTTGTTGTCTTACTTTTTTTTAAACAGGCTATCAGGCTAAATCAGGCTTTTATTTTTTGTAAATAAGTCAGGTCACAAGCCGATAATTATATTTATAATAGGTAACAGGCTTGGTCAGACTAACACATTTAAACACAGACTTAGTCTTTTAAGATCAAAATTCGGGTCGGCTCGGCTCGTTAACACTCATACCCTTGGCTTGTCCTTACCTACATGTACTTGCCGCCTTTTTTTTTCAAATCTCAATGACGTTATCATTAGAAGAAAATATATTTTTCATCAATGTTGTAATGTTGTTGATACGGAACTCGAGATATGACACGACATGACATGTCAATACATTAATTCTAAAAAATATCATATTTTGACATGTTGGGACATATTTTGATATTAAATAAAATTTTTAATATATATAATATAATTTATATTTAATATATATAACATCCCATAATAAGTCATATAACTAATTGAATGTTCAAATTTTATAACATAAATATAAACAAATCTTAAATTTCATAACAGAAAAAAAAATTAATTTATAAATTGTTTTTTCATGTTTAGTTATTAAAATAAATTTTGGTTCTAAAAAAAAGGGTCGGATGCGTGTCGGAGCATCGACCACGTATTGGAAAAAGTTAACTGCGTGTCGGAATGTGTCGGAGTATTGACTGTGTGTCCTAAAATGTTGACAACGTGTCGGAATATATCGAAGCGTATCGGTGTCCGACACATATTTTTTTTAAAAAAATGTATGTCCGTGCATCCCAGCTTTTCACAGTAAAAATTTATAAAGCAATCGATTTTAACATTGGATTACGAATAATATATTATAATAATATTAAAATACTTTTTTCTCTATTAATTTAGTCGATAATATTTAAGAAAGAAAAGAAAAAAATAAATTTATTATTATAACTATATAATACCTATAATATGTAATTATAATTGATTATTAAAAAAAAATTTCCTTACAACAACAATAAAAAAAGGCACCCATCGTAAAAATATTCCTATAAAGAACAAACAAAGGAAAAAGGAAAATATTTAATTGAGTATATATGTCCGAAAGTAGAGTGCGGACACGTCTAGCTGGGAGTGACTTTTTTTTTTTTTTTAATACAGTGAATGACCCTCCTTTCTTATCTCTTTTATACGCATCCAATTACATTGTGCCAATTCAAAAAATAAAAATAAAAATAAAAATACAATTCATATATCTCATGTTTCGAAAGCAGGTACCGTCATTACTTTTCATCTTTTTTCTATGTTTACTTACTCTACAAAATGTTACCAATCCTGTTTCATCTGCACTCAGCATTTTCTCCTGCATCTTCGCATCACTCGTAGGTTGCTTGAATGTTATTAAATATAAGAACACGAATTAAGTCGTGCTTAACAAAAATCTGAATGCACACACAGAAGCAAATTAAGTACTGTTTTGGGGGAATGGAAGACATATAGTTACTTAGGAGTGGATCCTTAAAATTTTACATATTCTGGTGATGTGAAATTTTATTATTTATTTCCTTATATATATATATATATATATATATATATATATTAAATATATGAGGTTTAATTATTATTATTAATAAAAAGAGAAATAGATATAAAAATTTGACGGGGAAGGATATTGTGACAACCAAGTTGTGTTACTACCAAGTGACTACCAATCAATCTCACTGTTAGATCGATTATATTGATCCAACAGTTATATTTATTTCCATCTTTGTATGGTCATGATTCCCCATATTTAAAGTGAAAGCATTAAATATGGAAAATCATAACCATACAAAGGTGAAAATAAATATAAAGTATTAAATTTGGGGAATCATGACCATACAAAGATAGAAATAAATATAACCGTTGGATCAATATAATCGAACTAACGGTAAGATTAATTGGTAGTCACTTAGTAGTAACACAACTTGGTTGTCACAATATCCTTCCCCAAATTTCACATGACCAAATGATGTAAAATTTTAATATTAAAACATACATTCCCATGGTTACTTAGTGCACCATTATAGTAAAAATTATATATCATTCGGTTGATAATCATGTATGAAAGCTTTTTTATTTTTTGTTTTTATTGAAAATGATAACTATCTTAAATAAATAATTTAACCCAAATACTTAATCTATTCAATAAGGCTATATTAATATTTTTCGTATTTCTCTAGCACATCCCCTCATATGCGAGTTCACTAGACTTAAAGGGTGGATAATTTATCACATATAAATCCATCAACCCGATTTATCCTATCCTGCTTGTAATTAGTTTAGGGCAGGTTAATCTACAGGTTAATTTTTTTTTTAATTATTACTCATTCAAGTTGTTTCTGATTAACGGTGGACTTTAGCTCAAATGTTATCTGTAACATCCTGTAGATGAGAGCGAGAAGTGATTGATGGTATAAAAGGAAACAATGTGATGTGATAGTACACAGATAATGAGCGGCTCCTGACAGGCTTTTAGCGGGGATACATGAATGAATCAAATCAACATCCGAAAGAAAGAGATTCTAGAGACTGTGCAGGTATGAGACTGTACATATAATAACCCTAATTTTATAATTTCAAAATTAGAGGCTTATTATGAAGACCTTAGGGTCATATATAGAATGAGGATTAAATTCTAAGAATTTTATATCCATATTGATAGTATTCTACACAGGTGGATTTTCATATGTTATTTTTGACTGCTGACGCAGTAACAGCTAGTAAAATATCTCCAATTTTGCAAATTTGAGTTAGAGAGCTATTTTGATGATATGATTATCATAGATGAGGTTAGAATATGATTTGATGGAGTTTGATACCCATATTGGGGTATTTTAGAAAAGTTACTTCTGCCGGATATTTTGTAGTGCTGTAGAAGCAGCCGGTTGTAACACCCCGTTCTAGAACCGGTTCGTTAACATTGCTTTATGATATTAAGCGCAGTTACAATCACATTGATTCAGTTAGAAATCCGGATAAATTTTCTTTTAGAACAAAGCCGAATTTAAAATAACCAATTGCGTGACTATAACCATATAATATTGCGGAATAAATGAAACTAAACTTAACATCATATTCTTATATTACTAGACCACACGTTGTTAAATGTCTTCATCTCTTTTATTATTATATGAATTCTATACTTTCTCTATAATTCTCATCTCCTACAATGTTATAGATCTCTTTTTTAGCTTCGAGTGGGTTCAAACTGCGCTCAATTCGGAGCTCTGTAGCTCGAGTTATGCAGGTTTTACTAAACTAAGTTTTTGCTGATTTTTCGGGTAACGCGTTTTAGCGCCCAACTTGTGCGTTTTAGCACCCACTTGCACGTTAAAATGCCCAAGGGCAGTGAATTTTCCTCCATTTCGCGCAGCGCGTTTTAGCGCCCTTATCAGCGCTAAAACGCTCTCCAGCTAGGCAACACATGCCTTCCCTGTTTTCATATAACTCCATGAGAGAATTTCTCCCTCTTTAACCATCCTTATAACACCTGATTGACAATCTTACATCATATCATGCTTCAATAGTTGCGTCATTTTCATAATTCATTATACAATCCCAAGTGATAAAATATGATTCAACATTCCATCATCTACCTTAAACAATCCTTTTACAATCTAAAGGATAAAAACATGATTCGTATTACATCCATATTCAAATATACTATTACATCATTGTTCTTCAAAATTATTACATATCAAAGACTTAGAAATCACAAGTGATCAAAGTCCCAAAATAGGTGCACAATGGCTAAACAACATCCATGATCAACTTCTACGTCCCATATGCATTCATATACAACTAATGCATCAAAATATCTTATACATAAGGTTTTTTACATGCAAGAAATATTAAAATGTCATATATCAGGTACAATCTACTCATGCTTCTTGCCTCGATCAACCTCACCTCTATCAGTACCTGAAATGATGCCCCATACACGGGGTGAGATATACGAATATATCATAGTAAACTTAGGGTCCTTGGAGATCACTCCACCCTAAGGTTCACATCCGATGTACATATAATCATAACAACCTAACACATTCTTATCCATAAACATCACATGAACTTCCAAGAGAGATCCACAAAGAGTCTTTTCTCTTAGGCTCTTACCACATGGAGATCCACCTAGGGTTGTTTTCAAGGGAAGTTCCTAACCTCAATCTAGGAACCTCCAAGAGAGATCCACATAGGGTTGTTTCTCTTAGGCTCTAACCACATGCAGATCTACATAGGGTTGTTTCCAAGGGAAGTTCCTACCAATCATCCTCATCATAATTATATCAATTATTACCTCAATATATATTTACATCTATCAACCATTCCTCAATTACTCTTAAACAATCAAACATCAATCAATTATGGTGGAACATTTAAGGGGATCAACCCCAAAGTCTGAAGGTTTACCTCACACTTGAACTTTCGTTCGACTCTTTCCTTTCCTCAAAACCACACAATCACAAGGATTGGTCACTCCACTTGATCCACTTGCTTCAATCCTAGCCATACAAGGGACACCATCAAACATACAACCAACCAAGGCTAACAATGCAAGAAAATCCTTAATTTCAAGCATAGATTTCTCTTAATATCAAAGTATATTAAAATGACAATCTAAACTCATTTTTACCGTTTATTTATCATTCCTAGCAACATTTACAAAGGTATTAGCCTCAATCTTACTCAAACTTATAAAACCCTCAAAACACTATTCATTGTCTTCGACCTCTAGAAAACTCCATGAACACTAGGTTGGAGAAGTGGAAACTTACCACAATAGGTCACACAACCAAGCAATATAGGTCTCCTAAGCTCCCATGGGTGAAAATGCCACCAAAATCCTCAAATCTTCAAAGGGGTCAAAATCTTTGGAGGAAGAGATCTCTCTCCACAATGCTTCCCACTCAAAACTAAGCTAGTATTTGGAATGAAGGATGGATTCTCTACGTTTTTGGCTTTGGAACGGATGAATTTGGTTGAGAGATGGAGAAACTAGGGTTGCTTTTCTCTCTTCCTCTCTTTTATATTTTGGATACTTTTGCCTACCAACATTTTTACCCCTTAATTCTCACTGACTGCACTTTATACCTCAAAAGTGCCCTTAACTCATTAATTTTAGCCTCTTACTTAATCCTACCTACTTATATATACTTAATTACTTAATTGCAAGTAATTAAATAAATCCTTAAGTTAGGGGTATTATACTGATAGAATCCCGGAACGGAAAAAGATGAGAAAATACAAAGAAAGATCAATATATGCCTAACAAGTCATAATTAGACCAATAATGTGAAATTTAAGAAGAATATGAAATTCAGGTACAGTTAAGAACACTGATAAAGTATACAGTGCAATTAAACAGCTGTAAGTGAATCTGTGATCTACTAATCAAATTTTTAAGTTAGGAACATGATAATTAGACAAACTTAATATTAATTACTTAAAGTTTGAGTCTTGGAGGTTCTGAGTGGAAAAATTGATAACGGTTCAAATAAAAATTACTTCGGGTGTCATTGAAGGACAAAAAGTCACTTAAGTGACTTGGTCAAAACCCTAAAAGAGACTAGAGCAGCCTCCTCCCTTTCATTTCAGTGCCCCACACTCTCTCTCTTCATCATTTTTGAAGTTCAAGCTTTTCTCCTCATTCTCTCTAGCTTTTCACCCGCAAAACTCCCTCAAATCACTAAACACTTCACCACAGTTGTTCCCTTCATCATCCTCTTTAAGAATATCTTATTTTTAACTTGAAAAGCCAAATTTTCGTGGGTCTTCTTCTCCACACAACAGCGTGTTCATGGCTTCTTCAAGCCATTGTTATGGTGCTTTGAGTTATACTTGAAGAACACCACTTTGATGCTTATTTCACTACATTCTAGTGTAAGTTTCTTGATTTTTCTTCTTGAAAAATCCCACCTTTGTGTTGTGTTCTTGAGTTCTAACCTTGATTTTTCTTAAAGGTATGTTCTTTGTGGAAAAAAGCATGCTTTCTTGAGAAAGATGGAAGCTTGAAGCATTGGTGATCACTTGAAGATGTAAGCATGAAACCTTGGAAAAATGGTGACAAAAATTCGACCACCACCACCTAAACAATTCAGCCATCATGAGTTCTTAAGGGGTTGATGTGTTAAATTGATAAAAATTGGTACTTAAGGTTGTTAAGTGTGGACAATCATTAGTAGGACCAAGAGAAATGTTAAAAATGCAACCTTTAAGCTTAAAAACGCTAATCTTGATTAAGGAATAGATTTAAACTCTAATGACTCTATTATATCAAATATGTCCTAAATAGTATAATTAGGATTGTATGTATAAAATTTAATTAAATGGTGAATTAGTGAACTAATTAAGTGTAGGACCTAATTAAGTGAAGAAATGTTTAAGTAAACAAGTTAAAAACCCTAATTCTTACACCCTTGCAATTCGGCCAAATGAAAGCAACTTAGGGTTAGTATTTTAAAATTAGTTCAAGACCTAATTAGGACACTAATTTAGGGTTTAAGTGAAGTGGACCATGCATAATGTATTAATTAATTATAAAATCTTAAAAATGGACCTAATTAGGGTTTAGAAGCACTAATTAGGTAATTAGTGAACTTAATGGACTAAGACCTAATGTGGATATGTGTGAATGCATAAGTCACATAATAATATAAAAACCCTAAAATTAAAATAACCTAGGATTTCTAATCAAGGATAATTCGGGTTTACTAATTAAACCTAATTATGGAGTTAGTTGACAACTTAAGTTCAAGACTAGTTTATGACCACATGACCATGTAATATAAGGAAAGAAAATCATAATGATTCACATCCTATAGGTTCGGCCATGTAGGGAATCATTAGGGTTTTAGGTTCAAAAATATGTGGAAGCAAGATTTAGGGTTCATTGGATGTCCAAAGCTTAAATCAACTTGTAAAGCTAAAATCTAACCTAGGGTTTGCATATGGTTACATGCTCAGCCTCGTGAGGATATGAGGAGTTGAAGTGTTGAAAAATAATCTAAGTACCTTAGTGGCCATAGAGTGTGGTTCTAAGGTTGTGTGAAGTGTTGGAATTATTTGGTTGTTAGAACAACTTGTAAATACTTCATAACGCACTAAAAACATGTACTTAAGTAATAAATGGTCTAGACTTGTGATGGGCATATCATTGGTATATGAGTATGAAAAATGGAATCATTAAGTGATTAAGTCTTGGATATGACTTGATTAATTAATATGTAATTAATGATGTGAATGGTTCCTACTCTAGGTGTGACTAGAGAACCTTGCACTTGAGGACTGTATTGGGGCATGGGCTTGTGCTAAGCTCCTTGAGGTAAGCTCCTGGTTTTGGTTGCTCCTCTCTCTTGTGGCCCCACCATGATGGTGGGCACTATGGTTAAATTGTATGAAAGTATGAGATATATTGTATATGTGCATTCATTCACATTCATATAGATATTATATGATTCTTGATGTTATGATGATGCACTGATGATGTATGTTATGAGGTTCCTGTCCAGTGAATATGTATATAGGCTGCCTATGGCTTGACCCTGGGAGTTATTTCATACTACAATTGTGTTGACTGTCTATGGCTTGACCTTGGAAGTCACACTAGGCATGTTGGACATGTCAGTTAGCTATTCTTGGGGAGAGCGCTTTAATAGTTAACCAGAGGATGACGTATGATACTATGTTTATGCTGTATGTTTGTTGTATATGCTTTATATCTGACTTGTCGTGCAGGAAGTGGGCTCAGGGGATTAGAGGAACCTCTAAGAATCTTGAGCTTACTGAGATGTTATCTCACCCCTTTTGGGGACATCATTTCCGGTACCCATGGTAGCAGTGTGCAATCTGTAACACCCCGTGTATACCCGGTTTGTTAACATGTCATCGTATTAAGCCACGCTTAATTAAATATTGCGGAAAAACTTTTTACTTTCAATTATGACGTCATTATCCTTAGCCAAGTTGTTTACTTAATCATTTTCATAAAAACATCGCCTGTATATAAATTGCAAAAGACAGCTATCTACACTGAATAACCTCATATATAATCAGTGAGTATCTAAGTCACGGAACTACAACACGTAGACCGGACATATCCTGATACATTATACAATTCAGATAAACTCAAACATAACAGAAATCAATGCGGCATGGACAACCCCCATGCTCACCAAATAAGGCAACAAGGACCAACAACAGTCTTAACAACCAAATCATAATAAAGGCAATAAATACATATCAGCATCCCACATGTCAGGATAACATCAAATATCTAACTCAGCTCCGGCCTCCTGCCGCCCGAGGTCTCAACCGCCGTGTTACCTGAACCTGAAATATGTGCTCCAAACGTGGGCTGAGATCTCTAAAGAGAAATCTCAGTAAGACAAGGGGTCCTCAAGAATTTCTCCACCCCAAGCTCACTTACATGTGCAATATAAGTTCTAAAAGAAGTCATATAATATCAGTTCCAAAATCAGTGTAATGCAACAGATAATCATATCATGTGTGTCAACTATTCTACTGGCCAGAGAAATGCAAGACTTAAATACGTCTATTGCCTACATCAGTGCAAAACGCCACACGCACCCACCCACAGAACCACCGTATTGTATGATGCCACATACTCAGGCTTGCTGTCTAGATGGAACAACACATGCATATTATAAGGCCCTTACACTTAACAGCTCAAAAGCATTTAAATCATCAAAACATGAAAACACATCAAGCATAAACCATTCCCCAATGGAGCATGGTGGAACCAACAATGGCTAAACCGAGGACACGAAAGCTTACCTTGCAAGTTAATTATCCAAGCCAAGAGTCCAACCCAGCTCAAAGCCCAAACACAGCAGAATCATAATCTGTTTTGGACCAGCAATCATATCAATAAACATAGCTTATAAGCATATAACATAAAGACCACGCTTCTCTTTCACGTTTCATGTCTTTAGGCTTCTCACAAAGCCATAAGCCCTTTATCACTTAGATTCTGACTTAGATTAATTATACATAAGTCCAATTTCATCAATCTAGGGTCCACAAACCCCAATTACAGTTTTGTATGAACAGTACCGTTACTGTTATCGGAAACCCAGAATATCCGGATATATGTCGAGGCCATATCCGGATATCCAGATTCGGATATCTACAGACCCTATATCCAGATATCATATCCGGATATTTCGCGACAGAATGCAGTTCTGCATTTCGCGAGATATCCTTCCCAAAGGTGGTTCTTTTCACGGTTCCAGAAGCTTAAACATGCATTTCTAGGTGTGTTTAACCTTACCCAACATTAAGTTAAAAACTTTATCTTATTACATGCATCAAGGCTTCATTTTTAATTAAGGAAAAACATAGTCAAGGTTGGTAAAGCTTACCAACAGTTCAAAACAGAGAAATGAGTCCTCTTGGAGCTCACTTGAAGCTCCCAAAGTCAGGCTAAGCACAACCCACAA
This sequence comes from Gastrolobium bilobum, assembly GCF_033153095.1. Taxonomy (NCBI): domain Eukaryota; kingdom Viridiplantae; phylum Streptophyta; class Magnoliopsida; order Fabales; family Fabaceae; genus Gastrolobium; species Gastrolobium bilobum. The sequence continues at coordinate 34,437 of NW_026896716.1, read as the reverse complement.
AATTGGTGATCAAGAGTGGTTCTTTCTCTCCAAAGGTCTCACCTTGAAACTCAAACAACCAAGAAAAAGGCTCCCACCGAGGAAACTCACAACTCAGCCCCACAAGAACCCTCAAACAGAACCTATACTCTGAAAACAAAAGCTTTTCCACCACCCAAGTCTCAACCACACACAACCATGGTGGTATGATGAAGAAACAATAGAGAAAGGTGATCACTTTATCTCACCAAGTGGAGAAGAAGGGGTGACAAGGTGGCTGGTGGTGCTACAGAAAAATGGAGGCACGTATCATGAGAGGAAATGACCTAGAAGTCAGTGCCTACGTAGCACTAATAGCTACGCTTAGCATTTTAATCCCAAAATTAGGATTCTGAACCTACTCATTTTTCTAAGATTTTTCATATTTTTATTTTATTTTTCGCAGCACCTTTCCGGTACGCGCTTTTACATAGCCAGTATCAGTTCTGGCACCAGTTCTCATTATTTTGACCTGAAACTTGTTATGCTAGTCTTATATATTATTCTAGTGACATATACATATTTTTCATAATTTTCCAGGATACTTCATCATTACGCATTTATACCGTGAAGCAGAATCGGTATCTGCACTTTTCGTTAGAAAAGCGACTTTCAGCATTCTTAATCACTTACTATAATTATTCAAGCCTTCTTATAATTATTAGGGTCAATTATGAAATTATTTCCTAATTCTCATATTTATTTAATTAATTTCCTAAATTAACAGTGCAAGTTCTTACATTCACCCCACCTTTTTAAGGATTTTGTCCTCAAAATCAGAAACATACATGTCTCGGAAGTCGGGGTACTGCCGGAGAAGCTCGTCCTCTCGCTCCCAGGTACACTCCCCAGGAGTTCTTCCTGTCCACTGCACTTTGACCATCGAAATGATCTTGCTCCTCAGCTGCTTCTCGCCATGATCGAGAATCTTGAGTGGTCTGACGGGAGTCTTTAGGTTCTCCTGAACCTCCACATCATCCGGTTGCACCACGTGCGAAGAGTCCGCTACGTACTTCCGAAGCTTAGACACGTGAAACACGTCGTGGATGTTGGCCAAGTTTAGAGGCAAGGCAAGCCGGTATGCAACAGGTCCTACTCTACCAAGTATCTGGTAGGGCCCAATGAATCGCGGGCTAAGCTTCCTCATTCCGAGTGCCCGACCAACACCGGTGATAGGTGAAAATCTCACAAACACGTGCTCACCCTCACTGAACTCCAGTGGACGATGCTTGACATCGTAGTAACTCTTCTGGCGATTCTGTGTCTGTTTCAGCTTCTCTCTGATCAACTGGATCTGCTGGGTAGTATCTTGGACAAAGTCTAAGCCAAACAACTCTTTATCTCCAACCTTAGACCAGCAGGTAGGAGTCTGACACCTGCTACCCTACAACGCCTCGTAGGGTGCCATGCCCAGGTTAGCATGGAAACTGTTATTATACGAAAAATGAACCAATGGCAGGTACCTATCCCATGCTAAACCCTGCTCCAAAGTTCAAGCCCTCAACATGTCCTCCAATGTCTGGATGGTCCGCTCAGTTTATCTGTCAGTCTGAGGGTGATAGGTTGTACTCAATCGCAACTGAGTACCAAAAGCTTCCTGCAGCGCCTCCCAGAACCAACCGAGATGTGAACTTCGGGTCCCTATCACTGATGATACTCTCGGGCACCCTGTGAAGCCTCACAATCTCGCGAACATACAGTTGGGCCAACTGCTCAGCAGTGAAGCTCAGCTTCACCGGAAGAAAATAGGCAGACTTCGTCAATCTGTCCACAATGACCCAATTAGAGTCACAACTGTAACAGCCCGTTACGTACCGGTATTATTAACATTAATTATGATATTAAGCGCAGTTACAATCACAACAATTCATTTATAAAAATACGAATAAACTTTTTTCGATTATTACGCGAGCATTTAAAACAATAAAACGCGTAATAATTAAAAGTTGTAACTATAACTGTTAACTCTTGCGGAATATTTATTTTATCTATTTTTTTACATCACACCTTACTTATTATAAGTTACTAAGGGGTCCCCATAAACCCACTTACCCAATTACAAAACTGTACGTTTTTACCCTTTCGAACATGGTTCACTCATCAATTTTCTGCGAACATACCGCTCACAACCAGACTTTCTTCTCAGATTATATCTTTGTCTTACTTAATTCCCTTTTCAACAAGCTATCACACGCTCAATTCGGAGCTCATTTGCTCCGGTTATCGCCGTTTGAAGTTGGATAAGCAAAATAGCCAACCAACCTCAAAACAACTCTAAACCTCTCTCACTCCACGAATTAATGCACTGAATACACTAATCCAATTCTCAAATTTTTACACCATAAACTAGACACCTCAATCTTCTATTTGATATATCATACATTTAATTTCACTGAGAAACGAAGCGGGAATTAATTTCCCAAAACTGGACCAGAACTGCCACATGTGCAGTGGGCACATGAGCAGTCTGCGTTCCACCAATTTTTCCAGGTCTAAGGCCAACCCAGATCTTTCCCAAATTTTTACACAAGGTAGAGGAAATCTTAACCTTCAAAATGGCGTATGGCACATCCCTATTGGACCTCTATGGAGGGAGATATGATCTCCCGAAGTTCACCTAAAATCTACCAATTCTACAGAAAATTCGCCAGAGTTTCCTTTGTTTTTTCAATAATCCCCAAATTTGTACAAGCTCACTAATGCCTCAAAATACCTAATAATCCAACAATAATACAGTAATAATCCAATGGGTGGCACACACAAGGACCAACAACGCCTTGGGGCACTTACAACCCAGTCCAGTTTATAGTTATTAGACATATAACTCATATTAATCATTCTGAAATAGTTGCAATCACTAACACCATTTTCATGCACATTTTCATCATACATATAATGATAACCTACAATAGGCCTAAGGCCCTTCCATCATAAATAGACATGCATCAAGATACGATTACAATATTGCTTTACAACTTACAACTCCCAATGAAACTTAATTACAATCTTACAATATTACAACATAAATACAAACGGTAAAATAAACTACATGGCATGACCACTAGACTTAGGAAAAATGACATGAACAAGATGCTAATGAAGCTCCTACTAAATACAAATGAGATGTTCATACCCTAAGTCTAGCCTAGGCCATATGGCCAACAAAATGCAAAATGCTAAAACTCCACTGAATCACTCTGCGGGCCTCTTGCCCGCTGCTCCAGCTCCACTGCTACCTACTGAAATAAATGCCCCGAGACGGGGTGAGATATACGAATATATCTCAGTAACCCAGAGGTTCTAGAGAAAACTCCGCCCAATGGTTCACTTCGATGCATATGAATAGAATACAACAACCACTTTTTAAAACGGGATATAGCAAGTGTTTTAGAGAAACGGGGAATATAGAGATACAAACTACGACGATACGGGATGGTAGCTACCAATACCACGCATGCCCTGGGCATATATAAGCCTATGGGTATCATCCAAGGTGTGTTCCAAAAACCACAACCATGATGCCCCAACCATCCAAAACACCTGAGACATTCCTAGTGTGCTCCTACCCGGATCACACACCATGACCCTCGGTCAACTGGAACTCCCTCTCGGAGACCTATCCAGTGGAAGTCCGAAATTGCTTGAAGGCTAAAAACTGTCTACTAGCCAGAGACTCGGTACATAAGTACCCACTATAATAATGCAGCATGCTCATGTGTTCTACACTACTCATATACACTTCTTACTGTTGCCATCAACTGGCAGAGTGGAACAGAAAAGGGGAAAAATCCCCAGTACCAAGAGGTTACCTTAATTATTTTTCTCACAAGCTCTGAAGCAGCTTATCCCTCAACTTGGTACACAGCAGAATGCCTACACAAAGGACATTCTCAATCACTCACAATTCAAACAATACATGCTAATTTACAATTATACATTCATTGAACCAATTTCTTACCTCAATCCACTTGGTCCAGGACCAAGTGCAACTCACTGATTCAAGGTTCGGGATTCAAGTCGACGTACGACACCCTATACAACCATGTACAGCCGTCAGTATAAGTCAATTTAAGTCAAAACGCGAAAAAAACACAAAAATCCTTCCCATCACCATGATGGTTCGGCCCTTGTAGTGTTATTTTAGGATTTATTTTTCTATATTTTCTTTCTCATTTTATTATGCTTCCTTAGGTTGCCAAGAGGCCAATTCAAGTGCCATTTTTCCGTTTTACGCCTTTTACTCATCGTTTTGCTAAATAATTCACTCCATGTTCATTTATGTCCCTAAACACAAGTTATTATTTTCCATTGATTCTAACACTTTCCAACCACCACACAACCCATCTAATCATCATATAATTACACAACACATCATCCAAATAATTTTTCAACATCAATTCCCCTCTTTTCCACTAAATGGCCGAATTGCAACCTATGGCACTCCAAGGGATTTTCAATCAATTTAAACCATTTCCCACCTCCTATCATCCTATTATATCATCATACAATCATACAACAACTCATTAATTAATTCCCAACAAAATTCCAAAACTCCAAGTCATGACTTCCTCAAAATTTCTAAGTTAAATTTTCATAATTTTCATTAATAATTTTCATGGCATTTCTAGCTCTCACACATCATTCTAAGACATTATCATCTAATACACATTTTCCAATTGAGCTCTCTAACAACACAAATCATCAAATTCCCCCTTAGGGTTCATGAATTCAATCCAAGGATTAAACCGTTAAAATGGTGAAGAAACTTACTCAAAAGCTTGGCACAAGACTCCTCCAAGCTATCCTAAACCATTGGAGCTCCAAACAACTCCATGAACATCATTTTTCTCCAAAATTTTGTGGCTGTAAATGGCCAATATCTCACCAAATAGAGAGTTTCAAGGCTCAAGAGTGGTACCAATGTGTTTAGAAGGTGATTTCCATCACGATTCAAGACAAAAATCGTTGGATTCGGTGGAGAAACGGCTAAGTTATGGATCAAAGAAAATTTTCATGAAGAATGGGGGGAAGGAGGGCTGCTGGTCGGTTTTGAAGAGAGAGAATGAAGTGAGGAGATGATGAATAGTAAGAAGGTGATGTGGACTTAACTGGGGTGGGTCTCACGCCACCTCACGCGATCTAAAACTCGTCCGAACTTTCATTAAACGTCCGTAAATTCAAAACCTATTTAGAAATTCTAATTTTTAACATTAACTAATCTCCTTTAATTATACTTGATCAGATGAATCCGGAGTTTTTCGGTCGTTCGGAGAAAACACTGTTTTAAGTTACTGCGCGCGCCGTTGTCACGCTTCCCCAAAATGACTTAATTCCATCAAATTTTATCAAAATCATATTTCCTAACTCAATAAACCATTTATAACTCATATTTGAAACCTAGAGCTCAAAGCTCAATCGACACGTTTTACGGTGCAATCGTACCGCAGTATTTTTACCTGCAAAAAACACTATTCACTTATTTTTTCTGAAACTTGCCTGTCCACTCTATTTTTCGTTCTGAATCCATTTCCAGGGTTATTTTTACCATCTGAGACCTTCTACTCAATTTTTATCTTCCTAGGGTTGTGTGTTGGCTAATTACCGTTTTGCCCTTTCTTTGTATTTTAGCTTAATCTTTAGGATTTTCACTGAATCTTCACTTAATTACACACTTAATATTTTAAACACTGTATTTAAAATTGTGAGGTGTTATACTTACCCCAACTTTTAGAATTTTTTCTGCAAAATTAACATCCTAATGATCCCGTAACACAGGGTGTAATCTGAGAATCTCATCTTGCACTCTCTACTAGCCTCCTTAGGCATACATCTTTACAATTTTTACTTTCGTCACAGGAACAACCTCGTTTTTGTGGTATCCATCGTTACCCAATCTTTCACAAACTTGATAATCTCAGGGATCTGACCCCTTAATTCATTATATTTCCACTGTTTCCTTAAACCACTGTTTCATTTCCGTTAATTGCAGTTCATAATATACTCATTTTACAACTTGTCACTTATGGTACTACGATCTTTTATTCATAATACTTTAAGTTTTCCATGGTTTACTGTTGCACTTTCACGAATTTGTAGTTAATTTATAATCACATTTCATCTTGTCTGTTTCACTTTATCTCATTCTCCTCTTTATCTATTCTTCTGACCCACGGTCGTTCTCAAAAGCATCTAACCGTTTTCATAATAGGCTCCCATTGTCCTCATGTATACTTACTAGTTATTTCTGGAGTATTTCCAACTCCCACTTTCTTTAGTACTTAACTCTTTTCGCTGTCCTCACTGTTTCAACCATCCCCAAACATACCAGTCATTTCCATTACTGTTACTACTCTCATCATTTCGTTGTTTTCTGGGCTTCCACCCAAGCACATACTTTCTAGTTTCAAAGGCACTTTGTCATGTCTTACAATTCCGACTCACATTAAATTCTATACTCATATACTTTATTTTTCCTTGTGATACGAAACTAACAATCTTCCCAATAGTTTATGTTTCCGATTAACCATTTAAGGTCCTTTAGCCACAGACACACTCCTGAATTTTTCCATCTACAAACTCATATTCATAATTTACTCTCACTGTTACTCTCTTTATTAACTTAACCACCTCAACTTTATCAACTCAGTCAATTCAACTCCATACTTAGACCTCTCACAGTCTAAACACAACACTCATCAATGACCTCCACATCAAGGCCTCATAGTTAATATTTTCTCCCACTAACTATTTTCAACTTTAATTCCACTCCGATGTTGCAACTTAACCATATGTTCCACTTATTTATACTACTTTTTCGTAATCATCGTCATTTAATCCTGGATGTCAAACTCAAAACACTATCACCTTACAGTTTTTACCATCTTTCACCAAACACCTTGGGACGAATCATTTTCCAAACCCATTTCACTACTAACTGATGGACCCTTAAAAATGTCATATCTCTCACATACAAGTCACATCCTATAGGAATCTTTGAAACTTAATTATCAAGTCACATAAAACTAAATCCATCATTTCCACTACTTTTACCATTCACCAATGGTTGGTATACCAAACTTTCGAAATATTCAAAGCTACCTCAAGTACTCAACCATACACCATTAGTACCTAACCAAAACAACATCAACATTGTGCATTTTCCACACACACTTTCCACCATAAGTGGCATATGCGATTATATATATAACGCTCCTCAATCTACTCCACCAGTAATGTCAGGTTATCAACTTTTAGGTAACCAATTACAACTCTTGTTTTCATCTATTATTACCCATTCATACTTGACTCTATTACCATTTACCTTTTATTAAGGCTAATAAGTCACTGTTTCAACTTGAACTCTTGATCATCACTAGCCTTCCTAGAAGGACACTCACTCAATCTGTCAACATCAATCTCGCTATTATCTCTTTCATCATAAGACGAGAATTCCAACAAATTTACTACCTCACTTGGAGCCGAAATTATTTCATCAAACTTACTTTACACCCACAATAGTGCTTCACTATCACACTTCAAAAAAAAATTACACACTATGCCTCACCTCTTATATCCAATTCTGACATACTATTGTCCATTTACAAATATCTGACCTCATATTTTGCGTTAATCATATGGCAAAACTCTCCCAATGCAGTGGGTAAAAACATTCTTAGGTTTTAACCGCTCGAGCTCTTGCTGTCCTCAGGGCCCCAGATGTAATGACCCACCGATCAGAGAATCCACCCATATGATCCATGCAGTAATGATAACCTACCACCTGCTGACCCTGTTCTATTAGCATTTCCAACGTTTCTTATTTGTGCATTTATATAAATCAACTCAACTATACTAACAGTCACATCAATGCGGAACACTTCCTCGTCACCCATTACTCATATAAGATAACAATTGTCTCCGGGAACGTAATCCACACGGAGATAACCATACCCTCCGAGCACATAAGCCGCACAGAGATATCCATAACATTATGTCGTACCACATGAACCCAGTGCATAGAGAAATTTATGTTCACAATATATCTTTATATCACAAACAACGTGTACCCAGTACACACCAGATCACACTTGGATCCTGTCCATTTAGTGTCTTTATCATACCCATATATAATGGCAAAATGTTTTGTATATCCACATGGGGTTGTCCCCCATAATCATAGTAGTAGTAGTATTATACTCATATCTCATATACATATAGTCCCTTAATTCTTCCTTGATTATTCTTCTCAAAGATTGTTTACTCTTTTACTTTGACTATCCACTTGGCATGGTCCATAACATAATCTCTATTCCATGAATCCTACATCTTCTCAAAGTTCTGTACACCTCTCACATCTCTTAATTTAAGTATCATATTTCCCATCACACAGGGGTCTTCTAATCATTTCCGTCTAATCATAGAGAACTAACTTCACCTCAATCCTTGTACTGAAATTTACATTAGTCACTGCATTGAAATTCTACCTCAGTCCTTACACTGAAATTTTACATTAGTCTTTGCACTAAAATTCTACATCAGTTCTTACACTGAAAGCTACTCGTCAGTCCTTGCACTGACAATTATACCTCATCTCATTAACTAATCTTATCATTTTCATCTTGTCATTACACATTAGCTCTTTTGCTAAACACATAAGTTCACACTCTATGCACCCTTGACAATTCCGTTCTTTCGTTAACCACTTAATCTCGCAATTTATCGTAACCTAGTTCATACAGTACTCACATGATTTCACATTAGGTTGTACATTAGCTCATTCTCCAATCACACCATCTCATCTTATTGTGGTACAATCCATAACCCACAAAATTTTGTCACCGTTCTAATCCAGTGCCTGCTACTGCCCACATAAGCCTATACTCAATATTATATAACAACCCGTCAATTTCACTGATCACTTCCACCCTTGGTGGTTGTAGAATATTCATTACATTCAAATTACCTCTACTCCGTCTATCAATCCATATCAAATACCAATAATTTCACAAGCACACTACTATTAGTAGTACCTATATATAGACCACAAGATCACAGTTTCCTTACAATCCTCATTACTGTCTTACACATGACTATACATTTCAATTGTCCTATTCATTTATCACTGACACGTCTGCCAAATTGCATCGACACCCATTAATTACAATAGTGCCTTCATCGTACATTTATCTTATGTCATCCATGGCGATATTCTCAATTTCTTTCTTCTACTCGTACTACATAATTATTTCATCTCACCTATGTTTACTCAACACTAACTCCTTATGGATTTCAATCCCATATTTCAATATCTCTCACATTACCAATTGACCCGCATTATAATTTTAAGTGGTCAAATCCCATAGGATTAATCATCAATTATTCTATTTTTTTCTCAGCATGAACCATCTCAATTTGTTTAAGTGTACATCCTCAATCAGGGACTTATAACTTCTAATCAGACATAGAATATTCAAACTCACACCTGAGCATACCTGTTCACCATTTTCAATAATCCAACAGGTTCTAAATCTCTCACCTTGATGAAGTCTCTTCACTAAGTCCATTGTACACACTATACTACACACATACTTGGAAGTTTCATCAACACCATTTCCATACTATGGACTCATCTCAATCATATATATTTATTATCCATAGTACTACAAGGTTCACCCATGGTAAAACCGTACACATCATAGATTTGTTTACAACTTTCACTTATAATCCAGCTTTATAAATTTCATCTACAAGGTCAGACAAAACATTTAAGTCTGTTTCCCGTAAGTCCTATAATATTCATATTTTACTTACAGCCATCTCTTGTCCATGGAGCAGTCAATACTGCAGCCACAACATCAGGCTAAGAACTTACACTCGGTGCTTCAGGGTTGCCATGCAGGCTTCTTATGATGACCACGCATGTAACACAAAGGAATGGGTTGATCAGACCCACACTAAGGAATCACATATGCAGTAATCGATAAGAATCTTCATACAACTATGCAACACATAACACAACTATACATTATCAGAGTTCCCTACAAAACTGCTCTGATACCATAAAATGTAACAGCCCGTTACGTACCGGTATTGTTAACATTAATTATGATATTAAGCGCAGTTACAATCACAGCAATTCATTTATAAAAATACGAATAAACTTTTTCCGATTATTACGCGCGCATTTAAAACAATAAAACGCATAATAATTAAAAGCTGTGACTATAAATGTTAACTCTAGCGGAATATTTATTTTATCTATTTTTTTACATCACACTTTACTTATTATAAGTTACTAAGGGGTCCCCAAAAACCCACTTAGCCAATTACAAAACTGTACGTTTTTACCCTTTCGAACATGGTTCACTCATTAATTTTCTGCGAACACACTGCTCACAACCAGACCTTCTTCTCAGATTATAACTTTGTCTTACTTAATTCCCTTTTCAACAAGCTGTCACACGCTCAATTCGGAGCTCATTTTCTCCGGTTATCGCCGTTTGAAGTTGGATAAGCAAAATAGCAACCAACCCCAAAACAGCTCTAAACCTCTCTCACTCCACGAATTACTGCATTGAATCCACTAATCCAATTGCTCTAACATTTTTACACCATAAACTAGACACCTCAGTATTCGATTTGATATATCATACGCTTAATTTCACTGAGAAACGAAGCGGGAATTAATTTCCCAAATCTGGACCAGAACTGCCACATGTGCAGTAGGCACATGAGCAGTCTGCGTTTCTCCACATTTTCCAGGTCGAATACCAACCTAGATATTTCCCAAATTTTGACACAAGGTAGAGGACATCTCAGCCTTCAAAATGGCGTATGGCACGTCCCTATTGGACCTCTATGGAGGGAGATATGCTCTCCCGAAGTTCGCCTAAAATCTGCCAATTCTACAAAAAATTCGCCAGAGTTTCCTTTGTTTTTCCAATAATTCCCAAATTTGTACAAGCTCACTAATGCCTCAAAGTACCTAATAATCCAACAATAGTACAGTAATAATCCAATGGGTGGCACACACAAGGACCAACAACGCCTTGGGGAACTTACAACCCAATCCAGTTTATAGTTATTAGACATATAACTCATATTAATCATTCTGAAATAGTTGCAATCACTAACACCATTTTCATGCACAATTTCATCATACATATAATCATAACCTACAATAGGCCTAAGGCCCTTCCATCATAAATAGACATGCATCAAGATACGATTACAATATTGCTTTACAACTTACAACTCCCAATGAAACTTAATTACAATCTTACAATATTACAACATAAATACAAATGGTAAAATAAACTACATGGCATGACCACTAGACTTAGGCAAAATGACATGAACAAGATGCTAATGAAGCTCCTACTAAATACAAATGAGATGTTCATGCCCTAAGTCTAGCCTAGGCCACATGGCCAACAAAATGCAAAATTCTAAAACTCCACTGAATCACTCTGCGAGCCTCTTGCCCGCTGCTCCAGCTCCACTGCTACCTCCTGAAATAAATGCCCCGAGACGGGGTGAGATATACGAATATATCTCAGTAACCCAGAGATTCTGGAGAAAACTCCGCCCAATGGTTCACTTCGATGCATATGAATAGAATACAACAACCACTTTTTAAAACGGGATATAGCAAGGGTTTTAGAGAAACGGGGAATATAGAGATACAAACTACGACGATACAGGATGGTAGCTACCAATACCACGCACGCCCTGGGCATATATAAGCCTATGGTATCATCCAAGGTGCGTTCCAAAAACCACAACCATGATGCCCCAACCATCCAAAACACCTGACACATTCCTAGTGTGCTCCTACCCGGATCACACACCATGACCCTCGGTTAACTGGAACTCCCTCTCGGAGACCTATCCAATGGAAGTTCGAAATTGCCCGAAGGCTAAAAACTGTCTATTGGTCAGAGACTCGGTACATAAGTACCCACTATAATAATGCATGCATTCTCATGTGTTCTACACTACTCATATACACTTCCTACCGTTGCCATCAACTGGCAAGGTGGAACAGAAAAGGGGAACAAGTCCCAGTACCAAGAGGTTACCTTAATTATTTTTCTCACAAGCTCCGCAGCAGCTTATCCCTCAACTTAGTACACAGCAGAATGCCTACACAGAGGACATTCCCAATCACTCACAATTCGAACAATACATCCTAATTTACAATTATACATGCATTGAACCAATTTCTTACCTCAATCCACTTGGTCCAGGACCAAGTGCAACTCACTAATTCAAGGTTCGGGATTCAAGTCGACGTACGACACCCTATACAACCATGTACAGCCGTCAGTATACGTCAATTTAAGTCAAAACGCGAAAAAAACACAAAAATCCTTCCCATCACCATGATGGTTCGGCCCTTGTAGTGTTATTTTAGGATTTATTATTCTAAATTTTCTTTCTCATTTTATTATGCTTCCTTAGGTTGCCAAGAGGCCAATTCAAGTGCCATTTTTCCGTTTTACGCCTTTTACTCATCGTTTTGCTAAATAATTCACTCCATGTTCATTTATGTCCCTAAACACAAGTTATTATTTTCCATTGATTCTAACACTTTCCAACCACCACACAACCCATCTAATCATCATATAATTACACAACACATCATCCAAATAATTTTTCAACATCAATTCCCCTCTTTTCCACTAAATGGCCGAATTGCAACCTATGGCACTCCAAGGGATTTTCAATCAATTTTAACCATTTCCCACCTCCTATCATCCTATTATATCATCATACAATCATACAACAACTCATTAATTAATTCCCAACAAAATTCCAAAACTCCAAGTCATGACTTCCTCAAAATTTCTAAGTTAAATTTTCATAATTTTCATCAATAATTTTCATGGTATTTCTAGCTCTCACACATCATTCTAAGACATTATCATCTAATACACATTTTCCAATTGAGCTCTCTAACAACACAAATCATCAAATTCCCCCTTAGGGTTCATGAATTCAATCCAAGGATTAAACCGTTAAAATGGTGAAGAAACTTACTCAAAAGCTTGGCACAAGACTCCTCCAAGCTATCCTAAACCATTGGAGCTCCAAACAACTCCATGAACATCATTTTTCTCCAAAATTTTGTGGCTGTAAATGGCCAATATCTCACCAAATAGAGAGTTTCAAGGCTCAAGAGTGGTACCAATGTGTTTAGAAGGTGATTTCCATCACGATTCAAGACAAAAATCGTTGGATTCGGTGGAGAAACAGCTAAGTTATGGATCAAAGAAAATTTTCATGAAGAATGGGGGGAAGGAGGGCTGCTGGTCGGTTTTGAAGAGAGTGAATGAAGTGAGGAGATGATGAATAGTAAGAAGGTGATGTGGACTTAAGTGGGGTGGGTCCTACGCCACCTCACGCGATCTAAAACTCGTCCGAACTTTCATTAAACGTTCGTAAATTCAAAACCTATTTAGAAATTCTAAATTTTAACATTAACTAATCTCCTTTAATTATACTTGATCTGATGAATCCGGAGTTTTTCGGTCGTTCGGAGAAAACATTGTTTTGAGTTACTGCGCGCGCTGTTGGCACGCTTCCCCAAAATGACTTAATTCCATCAAATTTTATCAAAATCATATTTCTTAACTCAATAAACCATTTATAACTCATATTTGAAACCTAGAGCTCAAAACTCAATCCGCACGTTTTACTGTGCAATCGTACCGCAGTATTTTTACCCGCGAAAAACCCTATTCACTGATTTTTCTGAAACTTGCATGTCCACTCAATTTTTCGTTCTGAATCCATTTCCAGCGTTATTTTTACCATCTGAGACCTTCTACTCAATTTTTATCTTCCTAGGGTTGTGTGTTGGCTAATTACCGTTTTGCCCTTTCTTTGTATTTTAGCTTAATCTTTAGGATTTTCACTGAATCTTCAGTTAATTACACACTTAATAGTTTAAACACTTAATTTAAAATTGTGAGGTGTTATAACAACTAGCCTGAGTCTTCGACAATCCCACCACGAAGTCCATGGAAATGCTCTATCATTTCCATTCCGGAATCTCAAAAGGTTGAAGTTTACCAGACGGCTTATGGTGTTCTATCTTCACCTTCTAGAAAATCAGGCACTTGAACACGAAAACAACTATGTCCTTCTTCATGCTCGACCACCAATAATTCATCTTCAAGTCTTGGTACATCTTTGTAGCACCAGGGTGGACAGTAAACTGGCCCTTATGAGCCTCTGTCATCACCTCAACAGTCAAGGGACCTCGAGGAACCACAATCCTCTTCTGGAAGGTCAACAAACCATCCTCATTCCATGACACACCGTCTTGGTTCGTCACATAATCTAGGCACTCTCTCTGCACTTGTGCCTCTTTGATGTTTTCAATGAGCTCATTCTCAACTTGCACGATTTCCATTTCGAGAAGTGCACCCCCAAACAAGGAGGTCACCGTCATATCTCGAAACTGCTCAATAATATCATAGTCACCTATGGTAAAACTAGATAGACTCACGGATTTCCAACTCAAAGCATCAGCTACCACATTGGCCTGGCCAGGATGGTACTTCAACTCAAAGTTGTAGTCCTTCAGATACTCCATCCATCTTCTCTGTCTCATGTTCAGCTTTTTTTGATCAAACAAATACTTTAAGATCTTGTGATCACTGAACACGACAAACTTCATGCCATAGAGATGATGCCTCCAAATCTTGAAAGCAAAAATAATAGCAGCCAACTCCAAATCATGAGTCGGGTAGTTCTCCTCATGAGGCTTCAACTGCCTCGAAGCATAGGCAATCACCTTGCCCAGCTGCATCAACACATAGCCCAACCCCTTTCCGGAGGTGTCGATGTACAGCTCAACTTCCTCAGCAGGATCAGGAAGGACCAACACAGGTGCAGTCGTCAGTCTCTCCTTCAACTCCTGAAAACATTCCTCACACTCGTGAGTCCACACAAATGGAGTCTCCTTCCAGGTAAGGCGAGTCATTGGCAGAACCAACATGGAGAATCCCTTGATGAACCTCTGGTAGTAACCTGCCAAACCCAAAAATCTCCTCACTTCAGTAACCATCTTGGGCCTCTCCCAATCAAGCACGACCTCAATCTTGTTCGGATCCACTGCAACTCCTTCTGCAGAAATCACATGCCCAAGGAACTTCACAGACTTGAGCCAAAACTCACATTTTAAAGGTTTAGCATAAAGCTTTTTCTCCTTCAGCACTTGCAACACAATTTTCAAGTGCTCAACATGTTCCTCCTTCGTCTTGGAGTATATCAAGATATCGTCAATGAAGACGATCACAAAATGATCCAGGTACGGCTGGAAAATCATGTTCATGTAATCCATGAACACTGTGGATGTATTGGTAAGTCCAAAAGGAATCACCAAATACTCGTAATGACCGTATCTCGAACGAAATGCGATCTTTGGGACATCCTCCGGCTTCACCCGAATTTGATGGTATCCAGACCAGAGATCAATCTTCGAGTACACACAAGTGCCCTTCAGTTGATCCAACAGATCCTCAATATGCTTCTTCAGCTCAGCCAACTCTGGTGGCGACATACGATATGGAGCTAATGAAATAGGCCCCACACCAAGCAACAAGTCTATGGAGAACTCTATCTCCTGCTCTGGCGGAAACTCAGGAATCTCCTCAGGAAACACCTCGAGGAATTCCTTCACCACAGGAATGCCAGCGATATCCTCCTGTGACCCACTCACCAAACCTCCTAACATGACATATCCAAATGCCCCTGCTCTCAAGGCTCTCCTAGCTTGCAACAATGAAATAAAAGGCGAGGAACTGGCTGTGGCATCACACAGAGACATCACAACTCGCTTGGCGCAACAGTCCATCAACACACAATTTTTAGACAACCAATCCATGCCCAGAATGATCTCAAGATTAGCCATCGGAAATCCTATCAGATCTACCAAAAAATCACGGCCATCCCACTGAAACATGACATCTCGATGAACAGTGGAGGTAACACACTTTTCTCTGGTGGCGGTAGTCACCCGCAACGGTGGAAAAAGCACAGAAATAGGCAACTCAAGCCCCTCAGCAATCGGGATTGCAATAAAGGAATGTGTAACCCCAGAGTCAAACAAGACATCAACTGTCAAATCACCAATGGAAACAGTACCTCTGATAAGGTTCAGAGCTCTCTCCGTCTGCTGTCGATCCAAGGTGTAAACACGAGCCGTGGCAGGTGGCACAAAAGGTGCCGCTGTAGGTGGTAGAGGAACCATCTGAAGTGGAACTGCCTAAACTGCTGCAGCTCTCACCGTCAACGACAAACAATCTCTAGAGTAGTGGCCCTCCTTGCCACACTGAAAACATATCAACTGGCATGTAGCACAAGGCCCCACATGAACCTTCCCGCATCCCTTGCATCTGGGAGTAGGAGGTCCCGCTGTACTCCCCGGAGCAGAAGTCCTCTTAAACTGATTTGACGCTTGCCTAGCCGCCAACTACTTCCCTTTGCCCTTGCCAGCAAACTTCATGTCCCTCCAGGAAGTGGAACTACCAATTCCCTTTGCATCCGCAATCTTGGCCCTCTTGGCCTTACTCGTAATGCATACATCCTCGATGTCCCGACACTTGTACCAGTGTCCCAAAATCTCTCGATGTAACACCAGTAATCTTGTCTGCGATCTCCTCATTAAGTCCCCTGTGGAACTTAGCAGCCAAGAATGTCGGAGTAGGCATAGCCATCCGAAAGTGCGCAAACTTTACCAGCTCATTAAACTTAGCCAGGTACTCGTCCACAGACAACGAGCCCTGCACTAATCTGTCAAATTCCCCTTACTTCCTCTCCTGTGCATCATAAGGGAAATATCTTCCTAAAAAGCAGTTCTCGAAGAATGGTCATGTCATCACATGACCCTGCATCTCATACGTGTGAGAGGTGTTCATCCACCACTCATGCACATCGCCCTCCAGCATATATGTGGCGAACATCAGCTTCTGCGGGTCGGTACACTGCATAACCCGAAAGATCTTCTCCAACGCCTGGAGCCATCTTGCAGCAACAATAGGATCATACGATCCATCAAAGGTAGGTGGCTTATGCTTGCGACAAGCATTAAGCCGGCGGTCTATCACGTCACGAACCTCAACAGGCTCCAAGTAAGGTTCCATCACCCCAGTAAAAGAAGTGACACCCTTGACATGACTCAGGCTCTCATCCTTAAGACTAGGTGGAAGCGATGGTGGCGGTGGCGATGGAGGTGGTGGCGGTGGGAACTGACCCTCATCGGCCAGCCCACATTTCCTCCAACATGACCCTCATCATGGTCATGTTTGCCAGCCTGTTTGCCTCAAGAACATCTTCTATGGCCTTCCAGTTCGCCTCTCGAACGGCTTCCATCATTGCTAAGTTAGCCCATCTAGTGGCCTCCTGATCGGCTATCCTAGCCGTCTGCATCTCAGCTAATGCAGTCACGACAGGATCCGGCTGATCCTTAGTGGTCTCTCGATTTCTCCTAGGTATTACCATGACTCTGCATAAGTTACACAAAGAATGAGTTGATCAGGCCCACAGAATGTGGTCATACATACATCATCATAGAAAAACCCATCAGAGGAAACACACAAGACAGACTCGCAACAAAACATCCTAAGTTATTGAAATACATACAGGCTTTTCCCTAGAAAGTGCTCTGATACCATAAAATGTAACACTCCGTGTATACTCGGTTTGTTAACATGTCATCGTATTAAGCAACGCTTAATTAAATATTGCAGAATAATTTTTTACTTTCAATTATGACGTCATTATCCTTAGCCAAGTTGATTACTTAATCATTTTCATGAAAACATCGCCTGTATGTAAATTGTAAAAGACAGCTATCTACACTGAATAACCTCATATATAATAAGTGAGTATCTAAGTCACTGAACTACAACACGTAGACCGGACATATCCTGATACATTATACAATTCAGATAAACTCAAACATAACAAAAATCAATGCGGCATGGACAACCCCCATGCTCACCAAATAAGGCAACAAGGCCCAACAACAGTCTCAACAACCAAATCATAATAAAGGCAATAAATACATGTCAGCATCTCACATGTCAGCATAACATCAAATATCTAACTCAGCTCCGGCCTCCTGTCGCCCGAGGTCTCAACCGCCGAGTTACCTGAACCTGAAATATGTGCTCCAAACGTGGGCTGAGATCTCTAAACAGAAATCTTAGTAAGACAAGGGGTCCTCAAGGATTTCTCCACCCCAAGCTCACTTACATGTGCAATATAAGTTCTAAAAGCAGTCATATAGTATCAGTTCCAAAATCAGTGTAATGGAACAGATAATCATGTCATGTGTGTCAACTATTCTACTGGCCAGAGAAATGCAAGACTTAAATACGTCTATTGCCTACATCAGTGCAAGACGCCGCTCGCACCCACCCACAGAACCACCGTATTGTATGACACCACATACTCAGGCTTACTGTCTAGATGGAACAACACATGCATATTATAAGGCCCTTACACTTAACAGCTCAAAAGCATTTAAATCATCATGAAAACACATCATACATAAACCATTCCCCCATGGGGCATGGTGGAACCAACAATGGCTAAACCGAGGACACGAAAGCTTACCTTGCATGCTAACTATCCAAGCCAAGAGTCCAACCCAGCTCAAAGCCCAAACACAGCAGAATCACAATCTGTTTTGGACCAGCAATCATATCAACAAACATAGCTCATAAGCATATAACATAAAGACCACGCTTCTCTTTCATGTTTCATGTCTTTAGGCTTCTCACAAAGCCATAAGCCCTTAATCACTTAGATTCTGACTTAGATTAATTATACAGAAGTCCAACTTCATCAATCTAGGGTCCACAAACCCCAAATGCAGTTTTGTATGAACAGTACCGTTACTGTTCTCAGAAACCCAAAATATCCGGATATATGTTGAGGCCATATTCGGATATCCATATCCAGATATCATATCCGGATATCCATATTCGGATATCTATATGCGGATATCACAAGACTCCATATCTGGATATCAATATCCGGATATCCATATCCTGATATTTCGCGACAGAATACAGTTTCTGCATTTCGCGAGATATCACTCCAAAGGTTGGGTTTTTAACCCATTCCAACGTTAAAGCATGCATTTTTGTTTTGTTTTAAGTCCATATACCAGTTGGTTACTTGTTTAACTCATTAAACATGCCAAGACACCTCTTTTAATCATTAAAACTCATGATCAAAGGTTTAACACTTACCCAAGGCTTCAAACTCAGAAAAGAAGGCTCTTGAAGCTCACTTGAAGCTCCCAAAGATGCAGACCAATAAGGTGCACGAAAATGGCACACAAGATGAGTTCTTTCTTCACAAAGGTGACACTTTAAAGCTCAAAATGCCATCACCAAGGTTCCCACAACCCAACTCTCAAACTCAGCTCTAAAATTTGACTTCACGCAGTGGCAAGAACTCAGAATATGCACCCTCACCCCCTCACAATGATAGCTCTCAAGTGTATACAAGCTCAAAGGTGAAGAACTCAAGCAAAGGTGACAACTTGTTCAAGAAAATGGTGAAGGAAGACAATAGAACCAAGTACCAGCTGACCAGCCCCTCAAGAGTCATGTATGAAGAGTGTATGGCCTAGGGTTTAGTGCCAAACTAATGTATATATAGTCACTTAAGTCTTAATCGCACACTATTAACGCTAATTGCTACGCTTAGCATTTTAATCCCAAACTTTGGAATCCGAACCTACTCATATTTCTAAGATTTGTCATATTTTTATTTTATTTTTCGCAGCACTTTTCTGGTACGCGCTTTTCCATAGCCAGTATCGGTTCTGACACCAGTTCTCATTATTTTAACTTAAAACTTGTTTCACAAGTCCTATATATTATTCTAGTGACATAAACACACTTTTCATTATTTCCGGGATACTTCTTTGGTACGCATTTATACCGAGTAGCAGAACCGGTATCTGCACTTTTCGTTCGAAAAACGACTTTCAGCATTATTACTCACTTACTATAATTATTCAAGCCTCATAATAATTATTAGGATCCATTATGGAATTATTTCCTAATTTCTCTTAATTAATTAATTAACTTTCTTAATTAACGGTGCGGGTTCTTACATTCACCCCACCTTTTTAGGATTTTGCCCTCAAAATCAGAAAACATATATGTCTCGAAGCGCGGGATACTGCCGGAGAAGCTCGTCCTCTCGCTCCCAAAATTACTGATATGCCTCTGGCAAGTGTGGTTTTTCTGTGTTAAAATTGATAAGAATTGAGTCATAAGAGAGCAATTTAAATAAATATTTGCTATTTATATTGATTCTTTCTATGTCAATAATATCACCTTTTGGTTGTGTTTTTACAGGTAAAAGAGGAGTGAAAATTACAAATTATAAAAATCCTCTTAATGCAACTCCACACGGATGTATCACAGTATAAATGCCAGCAGAATGGCGTAGACAGGCGCCACACTGGCGCACACCCGCGCCGATTTCGTGAAGAAATAAAAAGTGGCGCCACTTAGCGCCAAACCATGCTAAGTGGCGCCAAACCATGCCATCTAGTGCCAAGGTCATGAAGAAAGCAATGTCACAGTAACTTGGCGCCTAGTGGCGACAACTGGCACCGGTTTGCGGGAAAGAAACACCACGTTGTCTGAAGGGTATTTTTGGAAGAATAAAGGAGACTTATAAATAGGATCCTCAAGACAGAATTAGTGATTCAGACCTATTCTTCGGAAGAAAGACGACGGCGGTGCTCAGAGAGGATTCTTGGGATCAAGTTCTTCTTCTTCTTTTTCCTTAAATTTTTAGCCATGATTATGTTTGGCTAGTTTCTTTTTATTGTAGTTAGGGTCACAAGCCCTATGTGAACCCTTTTTATGCTGGATTGATTTATAATTCTTCGTTTATGTAATTATCTTTATCTCTACCCTGTTCGTAATTTATATTTTCTTTATTAGAATTGATCACTCTAATAGTTGATAATAGTCTGAGGGTTAGAACCTTAGATAGGGATATTGGGGTTTTCATCCTGAAAGGGGATAGGATAACGGTTCGTATGCATGCTAGGAATAGATGTGTATTGAATCGTGGATGCCTAAATTATTGAGTTCATCGCTTAATTTTCATGAGGGGTTGCTAAGGGATTAGGATTCCAATTGAGATTAAAGGGTTAAATTGCCAAAGGATTGAGATTTAACTAATTATTTTAGATAATAATTTATTCGAGTAATTTTATAAATGAATGTTGTAAGTCAATCCAAAATAAGAAGTGAGGATCATAAGGTGAGTGCGCTCTAGCTACAATACTTTTCTCATTTTTACAAATCAATTCTCATTTTTATTATCTTTTTCTCATAATTAAAAATTCAAAAACAAGTCTTTATTTTAAGTTCTCAATTTTACACAAACCGACAATATTTCTCAAAACCCTTTTGAACTCTTCCATTCTTGAAAGGAACAATTAATTGATATTCGACCCAATCCCTGTGGAGACGATACTTTACTTACTTTCTATATTACTCGTGCAATCGGTATACTTGCCGGTGAGCATCAAGTTTTTGGCGCCGTTGCCGGGGATTGACGTTCCTTATATCAATTAATTTTGATTTTTAAGATTGGATTTTTATTTTATTTTTATTTTTGATTTTTCCCTGATTCTTGAACAGTGCTACTAATGTCTTTTCTGAGTTGTATGCGAGGTAAAGAGCCAGAATTTCCACTAGATTTGGAGATTACAAAAACAGAAAAGAGGAACAGAAAACTTGCTCGGAAGAAGCTTGCATTCAACGAGTTAAGAGTTCTGTCTGAAGAAGCACACAAGATGGCAGACAACAATGATGCGGACAATCCGCTCATGGATACCATTCTGACGCCACTATTCAATAGGCCAATTTCAAGTATTGTCCATCCTGAAGTTGGCAACAATAATTGGGAGCTCAAGTCTGATAATATTCGACGGGTGGAGAGAGCTCAGTTTGGTGGAGAGGTTGATGAAGACCCTCATAGGTTCATAAACAGATTCCTGATGATCTGTGACTCGACCAAGCATCCTCAAGTGTCCAATGATGCAGTCCGGCTAAGACTGTTTCCTTTTGCTCTTAAAGGAAAAGCTTTGAATTGGTTGGAGAGGCAGGCTGCGAGAAGTATTCCTTCATGGGAAACCTTATCAAATAAATTCTTTGCTGAATTCTTCTCAATGGAGAGGTACAATCAAATGGTGAATGATATCACCAATTTCACTCAAGTTGAGGGTGAAACTATGTGTACAGCCTGGAACCGCTTCAAAGATCTAATGAGGAGATGCCCTCACTACCCCATGACCAATGGTGATCAAGTCTGAATCTTCTTCAACGGATGCAAACCGGAAATCCGGATGGTCCTGAATGGTGCAGCAGGTGGTAGCATCAAATCGATGATAGCAAATGAGACTCTTGCATTGATTGAAAGAATGGCTGCCAATGAAAATGAAGGGTTGTCATCTAAGCCTAAGAGAGGTATTCTTCACCTGGACAATAATGATGCAGTGCTAGCTGAAAATAAATTTTTATCACAGCAAATGGCAAATCTAACATTGAGGCTTGACAAGATGCAACTCTCTAGTGTCCAAGCCCAAGCTGCTTCAGTTGTTTGTGAGTACTGCAAGGGTGACCATGAATCCAATGACTGTTCATCTATATTATCTTCTGACTCCCCTCAACAAGTGCAGGTGAATGGGGTATGGTATGATCAAAGATCTCCGCCATGAAATAGTCCGAGGAATCAGAATTTCCCTTGTGGAAATAGCAATTTTCAGAGGAGAGGTCAAAGAGGTGGTCTTGATTATAGTTCTAACAATTATCTGCAGCCTCCACCAATTCCAGCTAACGAACCCTCTGATTTGGAGAGGATAGTTGGACAAATGGCTCAACACTCTAGTGCTTTCATGGAGGAGACAAGAGCCAATACCAAGAACACACAGGCTTCTATCAGAAATTTGGAGACTCAAATTGGCCAACTGGCTAACCAAATTGCTGATAGAACTCCAGACACCTTCCCTAGTAACACAGTCACCAATTCGAGGGAAGATTGTATGGCCATCACAATTAGAAGTAGAAAAATAATTCCATCTCCTGAGGTTAAAGAAAAGCTAGACACTGCAGGTGAGCCAGAAAAAGAAAAAGAAAAAGAAAAACCTGTTGAAGTGGTGATGCCAGTGGAAAAGAAGAAGCATGAATTAAGTCCCGAATATGTGAGGGCCATGGCACCCTATCCTGAAAGATTCAAGAAGGATGTTCAGAAGCAAAATTATGACAGATTTCTTGATATATTCAAGAAATTGCATGTCAACATTCCCTTTGCTGAAGCTCTGGCTTGCATGCCCAATTATGCTAAGTTCATGAAGGACTTGTTATCAAGAAAGCATAAGCTGCAAGAGTGCCAAACAGTAACACTCACTGAGGAGTGTAGCGCCATAATACAGAAAAAGTTTCCACCCAAGCTTAATGATCCAGGGAGTTTCAATATTCCTATTGAAATTGGGAACACTAAAATTGGCAAGGCATTATGTGATCTAGGGGCTAGCATTAATTTGATGCCCCTTTCTGTTTGTAATTCCTTGGGGATCACCGAGTTAAAGCCTACTTTGGCATCTCTTCAACTTGCTGATAAGTCTGTAAGGAAGCCTAGTGGAATAATAGAAGATGTTCTTGTGAAGGTGGACAAGTTCATCTTCCCTGCTGATTTTGTGGTGCTGGACATGGAGGGATGCCTCTTTTGCTGGGTAGACCTTTCTTAGCTACATCTCGTGCACTGATTGATGTTGAAAGCGGGAAGCTCGAGCTAAGAATGAATGATGAAACTGTTACTATTCATGTCTTTGATTCTTTAAAACTGTCTTTTCCCAAAGACGATTGCTTTAATCTTGAAGTCTTAAAGGAAGAAAAAGATGTAGCGGTTGAGGTTCCTGAAAAAGCTGATGATTACAAAGAAGATGGTACCTCAAAAGTGAAATTGAAGGATCTTCCTCAAACTCTAAAAGATGATGTCAAAGAGGTGAGGACGCCTCAAAGGAGGCGTAATCCTACAAAGAAGAAGGAAATGAGAAAGGAAGTGGTGAAACTCTTCGATACGAGTTGGAAGAGACACTGGGAGCTAAAGTTTGACAAGAGACACCGAGACTCTATCTCTCGGAAAAATCAATGCTTCAAAGAGTTCCTCACATGGATTCATGGTATGAATTAAATATGGGAATGGTGGTCTCATACACCAAGGCATCCAATACCACCGGACCTTCCATTTGCTGAGTCATCCCACGCTGCTGAGGGGGATGACATGGAGGGTTTATTATATCTCCTTGCTGACGGAGATTTTGTATACTAGTTTATTTTTTCTTTTTCACATTTTTTAGTTATTTTGTGTTGGTATATTTCTCTCTGATGTTTTAATGTGCGCATTATAGTTCATCCTATATGCCACTGTTTGTTCCATTGTGCAGGTTTTTCTTCCTTCTTGTGGTTTAATTATTGCTGAGGACAGCAATTCTCTAAATCTAGAAATGGTAGGCTTGCATCTTAGAACGGCAATTCTTCTATCAGGGGAGATATTCTAAACTCTTTTAATTTTTCTTAGTCATTTTAGTTAGTATTTTGTGTTGCTCTTTATTTTAAAAAAAAATTTGGAAAATGTTTTTCAAGCAATTTCAGGTTTAAATGTGCTTATCTAGTTAATGTGCTTGACTGAATTTTGGGAAGCATGTTGTATGAACTTCTGGCATGATATTGTATGGGCATGAGTAGACTTCATGATTGCTCGTTTGTCTGAATTTTGTGATTGAATGATTAATGATGCCTGATATTTCTTCTGGAAGTCTAGCTTGACATCATAGCTGGTGAGGTTTTGTGCTTAAACACTTATTTTATTCTGAGAGACCTCACTGTGATAGCATTCTAGAACTTGCTCTGTTTCTCTGAGATGCATGCATTGGTTGATATGATAAAGGCATTTTGTTCTTGTTAGCTATTGGCCAAAAATAACCCACCTGTATGAATATTTCCATTGCTAACCCCTTTGAGCTTGAGCCTTTTTGTTCATAATTCTTGATTGATGGCTTAGCCCATATCCATGTGACTTACCTTAATTGAGATTGAATTACTGATGTGTTGAAAAATAAAATAAAGAAATTAAGGTAAGCTCCACAAAGGTCAAGTAATTAGGGGAGGTAAAATTTCATCTGTGCCCTTAAAACAAAGGGAGAAAAAGAAAAAGAAAAAGAAAAGCAAAGCAAGAAAAAGAAAAAGGGTGAATGTAAAGAAAATGTGGTTGATAGGAATTAATTCCCGAAATTCTGTGGGAATCTGAGTGGAGCAAAGCCATTGAGTTGAATGTGTTAAAGTGAAATAATACCAGTTTTTCAATCTCGTTGTTCTTTGAGCTACTGCCCATATATTCCTACCCATTAAACTGGCCAAGTTACAACCTGTGAAGTCCTTTTGATCAATTGATACGTGTGTTTGATTCTTCATTTTTAAGAATTTTTGAGAATATAATCAAGCTTATGGTAGTGCTATTGCTGTGATGGATTGAGTGCTTGTTACTCCCCCAAACACTTGAGTGCTAAGCGTTATATGTTTATCTTGGTGAGGGGTGTTCAAGTTAGACTCTGACATTTTCATGAGAATAGAAGGCATTGTTAGGAGTTCTTTGCATTGATTCAGTCATGCTTAGCATAGTGATCTCTTGATTGTCTGTGTGATGTTGTGTTGGAATACTTGATTGTTTCCTGGATTGAGTCTTGTACATTGCTGAGGACAACAACGTTTAAATCTGGGAATGGTTTGATGTGCCTTTGGCAAGTGTGGTTTTTCTGTGATAAAATTGATAAGAATTGAGTCATAAGAGAGCAATTTAAATAAATATTTGCTATTTATATTGATTCTTTCTATGTCAATAATATTACCCTTTTGGTTGTGTTTTTACAGGAAAAATAGGAGTGAAAATTACAAATTATAAAAATACTCTTAATGCAACTCCACACGGATGTATCACAGTATAAATGCCAGCAGAATGGCGCAGACTGGCGCCACACTAGCGCACACCCGCGCCGGTTTCGTGAAGAAATAAAAAGTGGCGCCACTTAGCGCCAAACCATGCTAAGTGGCGCCAAACTATGCTAAGTGGCGCCAAACCATGCCATCTAGCGCCAAGGTCATGAAGAAAGCAATGTCACAGTAACTTGGCGCCTAGTGGCGCCAACTGGCGCCGGTTTGCGGGAAAGAAACACCGCGTTGTCTGAAGGGTATTTTTGGAAGAATAAAAGAGACTTATAAATAGGATCCTCGAGACAGAATTAGGGATTCAGACCTATTCTTCTGAAGAGAGACGACGGCGGTGCTCAGAGAGGATTTCTGGGATCAAGTTCTTCTTCTTCTTTCTCCTTAAATTTTATGCTTTTGAATATTGGATTATTTTTAGCCATGATTATGTTTGGCTAGTTTCTTTTTATTGTAGGTAGGGTCACGAGCCCTATGTGAACCCTTTTTACGCTGGATTGATTTATAATTCTTCGTTTATGTAATTATCTTTATCTCTACCCTGTTCGTAATTTATATTTTCTTTATTAGAATTGATCACTCTAATAGTTGATAATAGACTAAGGGTTAGAACCCTAGATAGGGATATTGGGGTTTTCATCTTGAAAGGGGGTAGGATAACGGTTCGTATGCATGCTAGGAATAGATGTGTATTGAATCGCGGATGCCTAAATTATTGAGTTCATCGCTTAATTTTCATGAGGGGTTGCTAAGGGATTAGGATTCCAATTGAGATTAAAGGGTTAAATTATCAAGGGATTGGGATTTAACTAATTATTTTAGATAATAATTTATTCGAATAATTTTATAAATGAATGTTGTAAGTCAATCCAAAATAAGAAGTGGGGATCATAAGGTGAGTGCGCTCTAGCTACAATACTTTTCTCATTTTTACAAATCAATTCTCATTTTTATTGTCTTTTTCTCATAATTAAAAATTAAAAAACAAGTCTTTATTTTAAGTTCTCAATTTTACACAAACCGACAATATTTGTCAAAACCCTTTTGAACTCTTACATTCTTGAAAGGAACGATTAATTGATATTCGACCCAATCCCTGTGGAGACGATACTTTACTTACTTTCTATATTACTTGTGCGATCGGTATACTTGCCGGTGAGCATCAATTACCCTTCAGGAATTCTTCCCGTTCATCGTACTCTGACCATCGAAATGATCTCGCTCCTCAGCTGCTTCTCGCCTCGATCGAGAAACTTGAGTGGTCCGACAAGAGTTTTTAAGTCCTCCCGAACCTCCACAACATCCGGTTGTACAATGTGCGAAGGATCCGCTACCAACTTGCGAAGTTGAGACACGTAAAACACGTCATGGGTGTTGGTCAAGTTCGGAGACAAGGCAAACTGGTAGGCAACAGATCCTACCCTACCACGTAACTAGTATGGCCCAATGAATCGCGGGCTCAGTTTCCTCACTCCGAGTGTCCGAACAACACCGGTGACAGTGAAAGTCTCACAAACACGTGCTCACCCTTACGGAACTCCAGTGGACGATGCTTAACATCAAAGTAGTTCTCCTGGCGACTCAGCGCCTGCTTCAGCTTTCCTCTGATCATCTGAATCAGCTGGTGGTAAATTGGACAAGGTCCAAGACAAACAACTTTTTATCTCCAACCTTAGACCAACAGGTAGGAGTTCTACACCTCCTACCAAACAGCGCTTCGTAGGGTTCCCTGCCCAGGCTAGCAAGGAAAACACAGTTGCACAAAAACTCAACCGATGCCAGGTACCTATCCTATGTTGGGCCCTGCTCCAAGGTGCAAGCCCTCGACATGTCCTCCAAGGTCTGGATGATATGCTCAGTCTGTCTAACAGTCTGAGGGTGATAGGTTGTACTCAGTACCAATAGAGTTCCAAAACCTCTCTACAGCGCCTCCCCGAACCGAGAGGTGAACTTCGGGTCCCTATCACTGATGATACTCTCGGGCACCCCGTGAAGACTCACGATCACGCGAACGACCGGTTCGGCCAACTGCTATGAAGAGAAACTCACCTGTACAAAAAGAAAATGGGCATACTTTGACAATCTGTCCATAATAACCCAAATAGAGTCAATACCAGCCTGAGCCTTCGGTAAACCCACCACGAAGTCCATGGAAATGCTTTCCCATTTCCACTGCAGTACCTCAAGAGGTTGAAGCTTACCAAACGGCTTCTGGTGTTCAATCTTCACCTTTAAGCACAAGCAACAAGGTTCTTCCTTCCTCCAAGACACACTGTCCTGGTTGTTCACACGATCCCGGCAGTCTCTTAGCACTTGCGCCTATTGGGTCTTCTCCAAAAATTCATTCTCGACTCTTACAATCTTCACCTCGAGAAGTGCACCCCCAAACAAAGAGGTCACCGTCAAAACTCGAAGTTTCATAATGACATCAAAACGTCATCCAATTCTCTGGGATCATCAGTCACTTTCTCAATAGAGGTGACCTGACCCCACATGCTCTAAACCACACAAAACTTGAGTGAGTTTGGTCCCAGATATTCCATGACTCTAACCTCGACAAGACTTACAAATTATAATCAATATCCGCAAAATAAATTCATATTCATTTCAAAGTACGAAATCATGATCACGTTCATTTCAACCAATACATGTTAGTTAACATACTAATTCACATAGTGACATACCTTAGGTCACGTACACCTGCAAAAATTTCAATTACAATATCATAATAAATCAAAAACTCAATGCAACAGTATACCTCAATCTCCATGGCATATGCAAAATCGAGAGTCAATTAAAGGTGAAATAACATTGATGCATTAATACAGTTTATCGTACTCATGTCATGCTTTACACTACCCATGGTGTTAACATGCCAACTACTTACGAAGCATATCTATAATCAACAAAAGAATCTAGAGTCATGGAGACCACTCAACCCACAAGCTACATGTACATGCACTGCCTCGCATATACAAGATCGCGTGTGGCCTTGCCACAAAGTCCAAGTGTTACATACTTAGCTTCCCTGAAGAGAATTTAACATACTCAAACATAGCACCATCACGCTTAAGTAATGGCATAAGGCATCTTGCCTCAATAACAACATGACCGGTGCTTCCCATGGAGACACGCTCAGTCGGATGAAGTCTTTCGCCGAAAGACCTCAATTTGCTTTCCCAGCTCCGCCAACTCAGTTGGCGACATCCGATATGGAGCTAAAGAAATAGACCCCACACCAGGCAACAAGTCAATGGAGAACTCTATCTCCTGCTGTAGCGGAAACTCATGAATCTCCTCAGGAAATGCCTCGAGGAATTCCCTCACCACAGGAATGCCAGTGACATCCCCCTGTGCTCCACTCACCAATCCTCCCAACATGACATACTGCATGCCTTTGCACTCAAGGATCTCCTAGCCTGCAATAATGATATACAAGGCGAGGAACTGGCTGTGGAGTCACACGGAGACGTCACCACACACTAGGCACAACAAACAATCATCACGCAATTTTTGGACAGCCAATCCATGCCCAGAATGATTTCCAAATTAGCCATCGGCAATCCTATCAGATCTACCGAGTAGTCACGGCCATCCCACTGACATCTCGATGAACAGTGGTAGTATCACACCTTTCTCCAGTGGCGGTAGTCACCCGCAATGGTGGAGAAAGCACAGACATGGGCAACTCAAGCCCCACAGTAATCGGGGTTGCAATACAAGAATGCATATCCCCGGAATCAAACAAAATATCAACAGTAATTCCACCAATGGAAACATTACCTTTGACAAGGTTCAGAGCTCTATCTGACTGCTGTCTATCCAGGACGTAAACCCGTCCAGTGGTCGGTGGCACTGCAGGGGCCTCAGTAGGTGGAGCTGGAATCATCCGAAGAGGGGCCACCTGAACTGTTGTAGTCCCAGCCACTGAAGTATAACAATCCTTGGCCATGTGGCCACTCTTTCCACACTTGAAGCATATTAGCTCCCCAGTAGCACAACGTCCCATATGCTCCTTTACGCATCCCGTACATAAAGGAGTGGAGGAAGGTCTAGCAAAACCTCCCTGCTGTGTAGAGGTCCTCTTAAACTGACCAGGCACCTGCCTAGCCGCAAACTGCTTCCCTTTGCCCTTTCCAGCAAACTTTCTGTCTTTTCAGGAAGTGGAACTGCTCGTTCCATTCGTCTCAACAATCTTGGCCCTCTTGGCCTTACTCGAGTTGCAGAAGTCCTCGATGTCCCGACACTGCTGCACCAGTGTCCCGAAGTCTCTCGAAGCAGAACCAGCGAGGTAACCAGCAACATCCTCATTAAGTCCCCTGCGAAACTTAGCAGCCAAGAAGATCGGAGTAGGCCTCTCCATTCGAAAGTGAGCGAACTTAACCAGCTCATTGAACTTGGCCAGGTACTCATCAACAGACAACGAGCCCTGACCCAACCTGTAGAATTCCCCCTGCTTCCTCTCCTGCGCATCATAAGGGAAGTATTGACCCAGAAAGCAATCCTCGAAGAATGACCATGTCATAATATGACCCTGCATCTCAAAAGCATGAGAGGTGTTCATCCACCACTCATGGGCATCGCTCTCCAGCATATACGTGGTGAACATCAGCTTCTGTGGATCAGTACACTGCATCACACGGAAAATCTTGTCCAGCGCCTGAAGCCATCTTGCCGCAGCAATAGGATCATAAGATCCATCAAAGGAAGGTGGCTTATGCTTGAGGAAAGTATTAAGCCCGCAATCAATCACATCACGGTCTTCAGCAGGCTCCACATAGGGTTCCATCACCCCAGTGAGTTGACCAGTGCCCTCAACATGGCTCTGGCTCTGGCCATGAAGAATAGGTGGAGGCGGCGGCGGCGGTGGTGGAGGTGGTGACGGAGGGAACTGACCAACCGCAGGGCCAGCCCTTATCTCCTCCAACATGACCCTCATCATGGTCATGTTCGCCAGCCAGTTCGCCTCAAGAGCATCCTTCGTGGCCTTCTGGTTTGCCTCTCGAGCGGCGTCCATCATTGCCACGTTGGCCAATCTAGTGGCCTCCTGCATCTCAGCCAATGCAGTCAGGATTGGGTCGGGTTGACCCTCAACAGTCTCGCGGGTTCTCCTTGGTATTACCATGACTCTGCACAAGTTACGCAAATCATGAGTTGATCAGGCCCATGCAGTGTGATCACATATGCATCATCATAATAACACTCAACGGAGCAAACACACAAGACAGACACAACCAAGCATCCTAGTTATTGCAATACATACAGGCTTTCCCCCCGAACCATTGCTCTGATACCATAAAATGTAACACCCCGTGTTAACCCGGTTTGTTAACATGTCATCGTATTAAGCCACGCTTAATTAAAAATGCGGAATATTCTTTTTCTTTTCAATTATGATGTCATTATCCTTACCAAGTTGAATTACTTAATTCATTTCCAAAACATTGCTTTTATGTAGTTTGCAAAAGACAGCTAACTGAAATACCTCATAACATAAATAACATAAGTATGTCTCTAGTCACGGAACTACAACACGTAGACCGGACAACCCTGATAGTTTATACAACCTAGTTAAACTTAAACATAACAGAAATCAAAGTGGCATGGACAAACCCCATGCTCACCCAAATAAGGCATCAAACCCAACATAAGTCTCAACATCAACAACATAATAATAAGACGGAAAACATAAACAGCATCCAATCCAGTCATGTCAACATAAATATAACAATAATCATCAACTAAGCTCCGGCCTCCTGCCGCCAGAGGCATCAGCCCCCAAATTACCTGAACCTGAAATAAGCGCCCCCAAACGTTAGGTGAGATCTCTAAACAAGAAATCTCAGTAAGACAAGGGGTCCTCAAGGACTTTTCCGCCCCAAGCTCACTTACAGGTATAATATAAGTTCAAAAGCAATAATTTCAATGCATGTTCATGTTAAGGCATATATATCATGACAATATAATCTCTTGCTCAATGAGCTAAATACTATAACTCATTAATCATGTGATGTATGTAGATGCGGTTCGACTGGCCAGAGAACAGGATAGGGATTATGCATGTCTGCGACCCATCTAAACATAAGATTCGCAATCTTATGCCTTACACACCAGAGTCGCTGTCTGATTGTGTAAGTAAGCAACATCACTTCCATACACTACATGCCTTACACACTAGAGTCGCAGTTTGATTGTGTAAGTAATCAACAGACATATTCACATATCTCAGGCATACATGAATGCATATAACATTTTCATAAAAGCATACCATGCATATAAACCACCCTCCCATGGAGGTCGGTGGAACAAACAACAGATCAATCCGAGGACACGAAAGATTACCTTGCAAGCTAGCTATCCAAACCAAGAGTCCACACAAGCTCAAAGTCCACAAACAGCAAGATCACAATCTGTTTGGACCAATAATCACATCAATATACATACTCTACACGCACATGACATAAAGACAACGCATTTCCTTTACGTTTCATGTCTTTAGGCTTCTCACAAATCCACAAGGCCTTAATCACTTAGATTCTGACTTAGTTTAATTATTACAAAGGTTTAACTTAGCCACTATAGGGTCCACAAACCCCAAACATCATTCTGTATGAACAGTGCAATTACTGTTCTTCGAAAACCCGAATATCCGGATATATGTCGGGGCCATATCCTCACAAGACTCCATATTCGGATATGCATATCCGGATATCATATCCGGATATCCATATTCGGATATCACAAGACTCCATATTCGGATATTTCGCGACAGAATGTAGTTTCTGCATTTCGCGAGATATCACTCCAAAGGTTGGGTTTTTAACCTATTCCAATGTTAAGCATGCATTTTTTTTGTTTTAAGTCCACATACCAGTTGGTTACTTGTTTCACTCATTAAACATGCCAAAACACCTCTTTTAATCATTAAAACTCATGATCAAAGGTTCAACACTTACCCAACGCTTCAAACTCAGAAAAGAAGGCTCTTGGAGCTCACTTGAAGCTCCCAAAGATGCAGACCAAGAAGGTGCACGAAAATGGCACACAAGACGAGTTCTTTCTTCACAAAGGTGACACTTTGAAGCTCAAAATGCCATCACCAAGGTTCCTGTAAGAACCTGCACCGTTAATTAAGGAAGTTAATTAATTAATTATTTGAAATTAGGAAATAATTCCATAATTGACCCTAATAATTATTATGAGGCTTAAATAATTACGGTAAGTGAGTAATAATGCAAAAAGTCGCTTTTCGGACGAAAAGCGCAGATACTGGTTCTGTTACTCGGTATAAATGTGTATCGAAAAAGAGTTCCGGAAAATTATAATAAATGCATGATAATTCCTAGAATATTAAATAGGACTAGTAAAACAAGCTTCAAGTTAAAATAATGAGAACTGGTGCCAGAAACTGATACTGGCTATGAAAAACGCGTACCGGAAAGGTGCTGCGAAAAATAAAATAAAAATATGACAAATCTTGTATAATTAAGTAGGTTAAGAATCCTGAGTTTGGGATTAAAATGTAAGCGTAGCAATTAACGATAATAATGTGTGTTTATGACTTAACCTCATATATATAGTGCTTGGCACTAAACCCTGGGCTGATTCTTCAGCCACTATACGTGTGTTTTGGGGCCAGCTGCTGCCACCTTCACTTCTTAACCTCTTTGGCTTGAAAATCTCCCAAGTTTGCACCTTTCTTCTCATTTCTCTTTATCTCTAAGCCTCTATACACTTGAGAGTTGGCATTTTGAGGAGTGTGTGAAGGGAGAACTCATTTTGTTGGTCCATTTTCGTTCCCTTCAAAGTCAGTACCTTGGAGTTATCGTGTGAGCTCCAAGAGCACCTTTGGTTGGCTGTTTGAACCTTAGGTAGTGTTACCACCTTTTTTTAGTAACACGGTGTTACCACCTTTGATCATGAGTTTAATGGGTTAAAGTTGATGTCTTGGCATGTTTAATAAGTTAAACAAGTATGTAATCTGAGTACGAACCTTAATGTGCCTAAAAATGTAGTCTTGAACGTTTTGAAGTGGTAAAAGATGAACCTTTGATGGATATCTTCGCGAAATGCAGAAACTGCATTCTGTTGCGAAATATCCGGATAGGGATATCCGAATATGGATATCCGTATATGAGAATCTGGATATCCGGATATTGATATCCGGATATTGACAGAGTGATATCCGGATATGTCCCCGATGAATATCCAGATATTCTGGGTTTCGAAGAACAGTGAAAGCACTGTTCATACAGATTGTCATTTTGGGTTGGTGGCACCCCATTATCGACTTATGTGGACTTCTGTAGTAATTAAACAAAGTCAGAATCGAGTGATTAAGGGCTTATGACTTTGTTAG